>NC_136495.1:60955550-60958050 GCF_053919585.1 Euprymna scolopes | reverse complement strand
TGAAATTCTTATTATTCCTTTTCTCGTATGATTACTGACTTATTGATTTTAATTAAGAAATAATATAGTTGATCTTTTTAAGTGTGAATCCAAATTATATGAATAACATTATATCCACTAGGCGTTGCCAGCGAGTCTAATTTACATTTTTGTTGCAATTTTTTAAACTGATTTCTCTCTGTTTACCATCTTTATTTTATAAATAAGTTTTAAAGTTAGATTTAATTACGGCATGGTTTGGTCATTGAATTATTGGCTGAACCACATTGTTATAAATTCATTTTAAAGTAATGTGCGCGCTTGCGCGTACGGAAATGGCCACCACTGATGACACAAAGAATTAAATTGCTTAATATCCGGAAAACTACTTGTTTGCGGTAAATTTAAGTCCGATATTCGCTTTCAGCATATTCGAAAAACATATCCAAGTCATGTTAAAGGTGATTGTTAAGGTGGAAAGCAAGTAAAAATTTATCAAAGCCCAAAAAAACAAAAAAAAAAATATTACTAGGTGGCCAGAAACTGGGTGCTCATTTTACATTAAATTTATATAGAAAAGTGATCCACACTTTTGAAAAAGTAATTTCTTCATATCACGGAAACTACTTCTTTGCGCCACTTAAAATATATATTCGTTTTCAGCATCACCCTCCCCTCCCCCGAAAACGTATAAAAGTCGTCATTGTAACGTTTTTTTTTTTGTTTTGTTTAGTTGGAAAAATTCTAGACATTGTCCGTTATTTCTTTATAAAACTTAGTACATCTAAAAAATTTAAACCTAATCTCTTTCTACTTCCTAACTAATCCTAACCCAAGTTTAAGGTTTACTTCAACAAAAGGGGTTCTGCTCGAGCATCAAACTATCGGCGGTGAGGCTGGCTGTGAGCTCTCAAAACTATCAATGTTTCATTGAAGAGTTTCCTAAACTAGAAATAACTTTCTATTCGACAGTTTAAACGCTTTCAAATTTCGAAAGTCGCAAAGTAGTACTTTTTCTTTTTATACAAGATAGTTTATGAAGAAACTAAAATGCATTTTAATAGATTCCATTTTCTAATCGTAATTTTTTAGTATTGCATTTTATTTTCATTATCCAGCAAATTGTAAATATAAGTTACGCACTACGCAGAGACTAGAAATACTGACGCAGACGCACATATGGAGTTTGATCATATAGCGAGTGCTTATTAATTCTGAATACCGAAATCGGTTTTGCTTTCGCACCGTTCCGGCGTTCCATTCAGTTCAATAATAGAATAGTCACGCAACAGAAAGAATTCTTTTGGGTTATAAAAAAAAAAAAAATCCTAATTACTTTTTAATTAATGGTAAAAATTTTAGGAAAATTTCTACAACGTGCCCCAGTATTATAAACACCCCAACTTCCCCATATTAAGAACGGCTTTCGGAATAAACACCGCCACCCCAACATAAAAAGCCGTTATTAACATGGGGAAGTTTGGGGGGTATATTCCGAAAGCCTTTCTTAATATGGGGTGGTTGGGGGTGTTTATACTACGTTGCTGGAGCGGGTCGTAAAAAATACCAAATTTTATATGCACCAATAAACTTTCGAATTCCACGTAGTCACCATGACAACCATTATTAATTTTGGTACTCAGTAGTGCACTTACTTATTGACCGTGCTGAAATTCTGAAATAATAACGTTATTATTTAAAATGCCATTCTTAACATGGGGGGGTGTACCTATTCAACCTTACAGTTTAATGAAGATATCAAAACTTTAAACTTAACAAATAGCGCGGATCAATAAGTACACGGCACTACTGCACTAGTGCACTACTGGCACCTTAATCTTATCTATTAAATAGTATGGTTGGGGTTAGGTGTGTGGATGTTAGCGAACGGTGTTTACGACAATCGAAAGTGATTTTAAACTTTTTATATTGACGGATGGTAATAATTCCTGGCTAAAAATAAAATTGACAACATTAGTAAAGAAACTATTTCTCGTCCGTGCCATTATACTAATGAAACTCTCATTATGTAACTATTTCTGGAAGAAGACAAGCTATTGAGTGTCGCCCTGTCGCCGTTTAAATTTATATAACTTATATTAATGGCTCTTGTGTTTGTTTGAAAGTGCATTATTTGTCTGTGTCGTCTTTTCATCACGAGTAGCAAGTGTCATGGCTTTGCAACTACTACTTAAGCTACGATAGTAACTCTTCTGGTTACTATTAAGTCCCTTTTTTTATTATAGCTTCAAAAAGTCGGTCATCAGCTTTCTTGAAAATTGTGCCCCCCTCCCCATTTATATTTGCAGAATATAAAATTATCTGCAATAAAATGTACAAGCAAATTTACTAATTGGATTTCGTAAATCCATTTTAAAACGTTTACGAACGGAAATTGTGAGAGTGAGTGAATTGAATCACACACGGTACGTTTTTGAAGTTAAACTTCATGACTAACCTTTTTAAAGCTATTGATATTTTTACAAGTTGGCTAATACATGAAAAGATGTTTAAAAAAAAT
>NC_136495.1:60936915-60946915 GCF_053919585.1 Euprymna scolopes | reverse complement strand
CTGAAAAAGAATAACCCAGAAAGTGATGAGCATAATGATTTAGTAACTTCTCTATTCACGTGTCTCCTCACGACGATAAAGTAAGCACAATAAAAATTGCATTAGTTTAGGATTTCTCCGTTGGAGAATTTACTACGCTTTAAGCCCTCCTTTTTTACCGCATGCCAACCTTAATCACAGTAAGAAGCTGTAAAATAGAAGTTTACAATTAGTTTTTATTCGGCAGAATACTCTAAAACTGTTAGGTAATCCTTAATCCGCGGAGTTTCAAAGAATGTTTAATCTTCTCATCAGGAAAACTTAATAAAATCATATAAGAATACTAGATATTAACATATCTATGCATTTTCTGGTCACTGCATAAGATGAAACTAAAAAATTTTTCTTAGTTTTAGCCATAAAATATAAGAATATAAATAGGGAAACAATTTACGGGAAGAGTTCTTTCAGAAATATTTTGAGGGAAAAGTAAATTAGATGCATATAGGTATATAGTCAATTGGTACGTGTGTGTGTATGTATATATATATATATATATATATATAAGTTTATAACTTGAAATATTGCAGCATTAAGAATTTATTATATAATGTTATGAATTGAATTAAAAAAAAAATCTTAATGCTGCAATATTTCAAGTTATAAATTTATATTTTTAATAGACTATCTTGTCCTTTTTTTCCAGTTTTAACAACTAGTACCTTACTTTTCCATGTTAAAGCTTAACCATATTACTTTTTATGCTCGCGTTTTTCTATTGTAATCCATGATTTTTCCAGGCTTCCAGGAAATTAACTCGTTTGTTTACTTTCAGTCTTTTGCCCCCATAAACATAACATAAACATATGTAATAAAAATGTACGGCACTCGTCTGCTTTCAATAAAATCCCCCAATTATCTCCATTTCACTTTTTCTTTCACTTACTTTTCGCGAGAGCGGTGAATTGGTAGTAGCTGAAGCGACGTGGTTGCTATGGAAACCATTCATAAAAAGCGTCGCTTCACGCTTCACCTCCTTACGTTTTGTTTGTTTTTTGTTTTTGTTTAACACCAGTAAATTTGTCATAACTTTTTTACTGAACGAAAATTGAAAAAAAAATATATTTTCACAATATAGCTGTAATAATTGTTTGAAATTTGGTTTTAAAAAAAAGTGTGCGGTGAAGCTTTTATAACAGTTCTAAATGACTAAAACTGCCACTTAACCATATATTCAAACACAACCGTGTTTGAATGATATATATATATATCAATGAATTAATTCAGAAATCATATATAAAAGTAACATGAAAAAACGATATTGCTTTTGCATCAACCTAACTTTTCCGGATATTAAGCGATGTTTTTTTTTTGTTGTTTTTTTTTTGTTGTTGTTTTTTGTTGTTTTTTTTTTTGTTTTTTTTTTTGTTTTTTTTTGTTTTTTTTTTTTGTTGTTTTTTTTTTTGTTTTTTTTTTTGTTGTTGTTTTTTTGTTGTTGTTTTTTTGTTGTTGTTTTTTTGTTGTTGTTTTTTTTTGTTTTTTTTTTGTTGTTTTTTTTTGTTGTTTTTTTTTTGTTGTTTTTTTTTTTGTTGTTTTTTTTTGTTGTTTTTTTTTGTTGTTGTTTTTTGGGGGGGGTGTTTTTTTTTGTTTTGTTTTTTTGTTAAGGTAACTCTTGTGTTGGTCTACCAGGTTACAATTACCATTATTTTAAAGGAAATACCATTAGAAAATTAAAATATTTTTTATTTTATTTGATCTATTTGCGTTTTTTCAGTATATTTAATCAGGTATAAACGGTCACCTGTTTACCGTGCGGAGTTTATTTCCTGTGACTAAAGAAAATGCCTTCATTTGATTAGAGCCCATATTTTTAACAATTAAGTGCTTATATATCGCATTAAATTTCTTTAACGCAAATGAGTCATAAATGTTACATAAACAAAATAACTTGTTTTTAACTAATATCCCAATTATATTTCTTTTAAGATAGTTTGCGTCGGTAGTAGTATTGATTACCTAGGTTTTTATTTATTGACTGAATATCTTGCGGCTTTCACGCCCATAAATTGATTACGGACCAGCTATATTAACGAGATGTTACCCGAGAGTGTCTACTTTTTCTTTGGCGAGTAACAAATCATTGCGGTATTTGTCCATTAAATTATTAATTGAAGTAATTAATATAAAAATATATATTTTAAGGCGATATTGTCTTAATATCTATAAAATTATTGTATGTGAGGCGATTGAATCGCGAAGTGATTCCTACGAACACTAAAAAGCAAATTGTTCTAACTGCTTACCTCTTTCTTCGTTTCGTTGGAATTTGCTTTCTCTCTCACTTCTTAAAGCTAGTAAGTTTTAACATGAATATGTTAACTCAGAGCATTTTCAACCAATGAAAATAGTTCCATCTCCGCACCAAAAAAGTAACGTCTATGTGAAAATAAGCCAGTGATCACGTCATATGTGCATAAAAAAATTGCTTTATTTCCATAAGTATTGTTTAATATGGAAAAATATGGAAGCATTTTTTAATCTAAATTTTCAGGAATAGAATTTCATTTCAGAGATATTTATTTTTTTATGCTGTTTTTGTTATCTCTGAAGTCCAAGAGATGTGTAATTGCTGGTTTGAATAAATCAATAAGTTTGTGAGAATCATTACTTGATGTTTTTTGTTTTTTTTTTAATGTGGAAGCATACAAGCTACAAAAAAATTTCTGAAGATGAGTTTTTTCTTCTGAAAATTTAGGTTTAAATTATAATTATTCATTGTAACAGCTTCTATGCTTCCCTATTTTATTTTTAAATAAGTTTCCAATTTTTTAATACATGAAAATTTTCTAAAAATTTTAAAAACCAGTTTAAACGAGCCTTTTTATTATTCAAGTTTGAATGCTTTCGAAATCCCGAAGGGTGACGGATGATTTTTTTTTTTTTTTTTTTTTTTTTTTTTTTTTTAACTATTGACAAAAAATACAAATTGGTCTTAACGAATAAACAGAAATGCATGATGACGGATTTAATTTCATAACTTGTATGTGAGAGCTTTTTGAAGTCTTGTATTTTACCCTACTGCATTTTATTTCAATAGATTAATAATACATAGACGAAATACATACCTACACATGCCAAGTAGTGAGGTTATTTTAACATTTCTACTCTATAATAAAGACCAATGTGTGCGTGCTAGTGAGTAAAACGCGTGCTTTTTCTAACCTTCCCCCACCCCCGACAAAACCATTTAAAGTGATGAGGAAAAGTGAAAAAAAAACAAATAGTAAGTCCACCTCATCGGGCATACCTCCCTGCTTGAAATGAATTCGGAAAGAAATTCGCCACTCTATTATAGACAACGGTGGATTTTTCTTTAGAAATAATAATTGCTTCGGGGTAAATTGAATAAAGCGTGATGAGTTATTTTATTTTAATAATTATAAATTTAGAGGAAGAAAAATGCAAACGTGAACAGCAGAAAATACGCCCTCATGGCTGTAACAATTATTTATAACCAACAAATTGAATTATTGCTGGAAAGGGAGGGTGTACCTCTCTCTCTCTCTCTCTCTCTCTCTCTCTCTCATGCATAAACATTACAATATAGTTACACAAAAAAAAATACAGGCATTAATACTAAAGTCGTAGTTGAAGACTAGATAGTATTGTTAGTTTATTTGTCTGGAAAACGCTCCAGACAAGGTATGAAACAACTTCAGGGGCTAACGACAAGAATCGAAGATGATTTTGAAAAAAAAAACCAGATGCCTCAAGACCTTAGTCTTGAAAAGACCAAGTTTCTAGGTAAGAGGAAAATGGTCGGCATAAAGTGTTCAACAAGCCTGCAGTTCTTGGAAAGAAGCTGTTGGAATAAGAAACTGTATTACAATGAGTTATCAAAACATAGAACTCACGGAGACTACTAGATAAATCAACAAATCAAATTATGTGAAACAAAATCAAGGAAGAGATCGCGGCAGTACAAAAGGACACTTGTTAAATTGTTATAAAGAGTAGTTTAGCCAAAAATAAAGCGTTTATAAACGTCTTTTCTGAATTTGAAATGGTCATTTTAAGTCTATCTTACATAGAAAAATAAATCTTTAAAAATTTATTTGTATGTTTTTTTTGGGGGGGGGGGCATGTCAGATTAGCAAACTTGGCATTTCCATGTAGAGAATGGCTGCTAAAAATGTTTTTGTGTAACAAAAAAAGTTGACCAGATTTTTAGGAAAATGTAGGAAATTGGAAATTCGAATTCCTTTCATTCATGTAAAATGGGCTGTTGTCAGAATTCAACCCTTTTTTTTTTTTTAAATACAGGAAAATTTGTATGATGTACGCGCCTGTCAACGAATGTCATATTCTAAAAATCACGTAAATTGATAAATTTTTTTTTTATATATAGAAAATCATTTTTACGATCGTTGCCATTACAGGGCTGATTTTGGTGTATATTTCTGTAGTTCGAATTGAGTTGTATCATTTTATTGTATTTAATATGGCGGAGCAAGACGCACGATCCTCGCTTCCTCATAAAATTTGATTTTCTTAGTAAAAAAAAATTAAACTACTTGATCAATGTACGTGATTTTTGGAATGTGACATACTCGTCCGTTGCGAACTCTTGCATCATAAAGATTCTTCTGTATTTTTTTTTATTATTATTTTAATTAGATAAAATTCTGGACAAAAAAATGTAATTATTTTATTGATGAATACCTAGGTTTTAAAATATTAAAATTGCCGTGAAAATATTTTTAAAAAATAGAATTTGATCATTCCCCCCCCCTCCTAAAAAAATATTGAACTATTCAAATTTTTTGTGGTGAGTATTAAGTTTAATGTAACTCTAAACTTGTGCGGCGAGCCGAACTTCCGGGTGAAATTTAATAGTTTGATTATTTTATTTTTGTATTTTTAGTTTTTATTTTGAGTTTCTCCAATATTATAGGCACATATGTTGCTTTTGATCGATCGTGATCAGGTTTTTATATGAAAGAAAGTTTTCTCTCCGGAACTTTTATTCAGTTATGCGATGTTTTAAACGACAAGATGCTTTCTGATTATCCATTTAAAGGGGTATATAACTTGGCGTATTCGATTTTTTTATGCAAGGCCAGAAGTCAACCTAAAAAAAATACAGAAAAATCTGTATGACGTACGTACTTATCACAGACCAAGAATGTATTTCTAACCAAGAAAATAGTTTTATTTTTTTATGGGAACGGTGTGTCTTGGTCCGCCATATTTAGTAAATGAAGATAACTCAATTCACCCTACCAAGATTTAAACATCAGTCTTGTAGTGTTATAATATACTATTATACGCTAAAAATTGTAAAAAATTATTTTCTAGGTAAAAATAAAATAATTTATCTATTTACGTGATTTTTGGAAATGACATTTTCGTTCCGTTTTTTTTTTTTTTTTTTTTTTTTTTTTTTTGCTTCAAGCAAAGTGTTGTATTCATTTCTATCCTCCGTCAGTGAAGGAGAAATCCTGCTAGGTTGAGGCAATTTTGTTTCTTCTATAATACCATGGGGGGGGGGGGGATTTTCTTTTCTTTTCTTTTTTTTTTCTACATTAAAATCAACAATTGCCCTCATGGGAAAATATTTTCAAAGTTTCTAAACAAAGTTATCTGTTCAAATTCCAAAAGATTGAGGAGAAATACGGCGATATATAAAAAAAAATTAAAAAAAAAAAAAAAAAAAAAAAATAGTATGCTTTTATGACGTGAGCAGCACCTTAGGTTGCGTTGGCAGCGAGAATGAATGCGGGCCTGATGAAACCAGAAAGGGGAGACCACTCTAACTTGCAAAATGCATTCACAGTTCAGAAGTTAACCACAACTATTTTTATGCCTCTCTTCCTACCTCTCCTCACCGTACACCACAAATCCTTCCTCTTACGTAGTGCATCTGTCGCAATCTGATGCAATAAATGTTTGTTGCCGATTTGAATTTAATTTTGTTATTTTTATCAATTCCAAAAAAATTCTTCAGCTCCGATTTCTATTAATTGGAGCATTTTCAAAAAGAGCTGAAAATTGCTTTTTTTTTTTTTTTTTTTTTTTTTTTTTTTTTTTTTTTTTTTTTTTTTTTTTTTTGTAAATTTTAATCTAATTCGCCGGTAA
Source organism: Euprymna scolopes (assembly GCF_053919585.1). Taxonomy (NCBI): domain Eukaryota; kingdom Metazoa; phylum Mollusca; class Cephalopoda; order Sepiida; family Sepiolidae; genus Euprymna; species Euprymna scolopes. Next base: position 60,940,798 of record NC_136495.1, on the reverse strand, counting down.
ATCTATTGGGGGGGGGGGCTTGTGACGTCAATTAATCGTCTGCGGAAAGATTGTTCCGTAGTTTACAGAAAACATCTCATTATTAGAATATATATTCTGGATTAAATTATGTAGAATTACAACAAAATTTATTGTTTGACAAGAGTACAAATAATTTTAAGGTTTTTTTTGTTTTTGTTTTGTTTTTTGTTTTTTGTTTTATTTTTTCCTCCTTAATCCATGGATTTTCAATGAATGGCTCATCTCATCGGAGGAAATGTTATTAGCAAAATAGATATGGGTGATTATAAACTTCACTTATTAGCACGGAAATTGAAAATTAAAATAAAATGATAGTGAAAAAGGATACCTACTTCATTGATACTAATATTTATTTAGACTTTAGGTTTACAGTATTCCTGCAGCATTTCAGTATTTCGTTTAATATTATATCATGCAAAACAGTTCCTCCAGCAAAATGTATCTGTAAAAAAAAAAAAAATGTATTGAAATTTAAACATGCTGAAGGAGCTGTTTTGCGTCCAGAATCTTGGATCTTGGTATTTAATTAAGACTATAAGAGAATGTTCTTTTCATTATTTTGACTCTCGAGTATATATCGGTTAATATCTTATGTTTTTACATGGTGATGTGGTTCTCTATTGATTAACTGTGTCGGATATATATTAGTGAAAACAATGAAAAGAATATTCTCGTATCATAGCCCTAGTAAATATACTGTTATATGTATGGTGAGCCAAAAAACGGGCCTCCAACTCTAATTAGGCCCCGTTTCTTAGTGTTTTGTACGAATGAAATGAAACTTTGGTCATGACTAGTTTATTATATTCAAAACAGCACATCAAAACACTAGGGTATTTGGCCCTTTTTTTCTCCGTTCTACAGCATATGTTCTAGGTGGCTTCCATTTAGCTTTTGTTTGTTTTTTGTTTTTTTTTGGGGGGGGGGGTCACCCTGTATGTATATATATATATATATATATATATTGTAAAATAGCAGACAATTAACGCCATAATCATTTTGAGTGAAAAACTGAAGATTTACCTAAATTAACATGGAAACTCTGTATATACTTTTTAATGAAAAATATTAATGTACAAACAAAATTTTAATAAAATGTGAAATTAAGTAGTCAACGAATTCTGAACGACGGGACTGCCTGTCGTTTTATTAAAGGGGAGATAATCTTCTGCAAGACTAATGTCGTTCCGAGTTCTTGAACTACGAATAGTAAATTAATTTCGTAATGTTTAATTTAAGATTCTACTCTAAAAATTTCGTAATGTTTAGTGTACACGAATAATTTTCAAATTTTTCTTTTAACTACCATATTTCGCACTTATCTCAATATAAACACTTTAATGTCATTGATTTGGTTGTTTTGTTTTACGGCACATCAACCCTTTTAAGGTTATTTAATGCCGAATCTGGTGATTTTGAACAACGATTTTTTTTTTTAATATAGTATATTTTTTTTTTGTTTTTTAAGTCGTATTCTATTTAACCCATAGTTGGGACCCTAACAGGTACTACCACTCCGGGTCAGAGTGGACCTGGGAGCAATGGCAATTAAAGGGTGGCTCCACACTCCCTAAGGCCTGCAAGCTGGGGACTCACCATCGGATATAGTTTAAGGTCATATCCAGGACCTTAATGTCATTGATTTGTTTTAACTTATATATTTTTTTTTTTTTTAATTTAACGTAAACGAAACTCGGCGCTTCTACTATTAGGACGAAATTTCGGAATTCGTAATACTGAATTTCACATGAAAACAATGTTATCTACGTATTCCTTGTATTTTTAAGATTATACCCAAAAATTATGAAAAATCGGTCAGGTTGAAATGTATTTATTAAAGAAAATAAAAATAGAATTTTAAGAAAATGATCATAAAATAGTTCAAAATGGAGGTAATTTTCCATTTCGATTTAAACAAGATGGCTGTAATTTTTCACCTGCTAACACTTAAGTTTTGTTTTGTATTTTTTTGTTTTTTTAAACAATTCAGTAATATTCAGGTAATTTCGACTGCATACTTTGGAAGCCACTATTGTAATTTATTAGAATTGACAAAAACAATCGGTAGAAACTATTGTTTTTATTTGAAAACTACAAAATTTCGTCCTAATAGTGTAGAAGCGCCAAAACTGAGTATCTTCATGACGAAAATAATTTGAGAAAAAATAATTGTACATGAATAGAAAAAAATTATCCCTTTTAAAAATAATCCCATTAACCGGAAAGTACAATTTTCTTAAATCATATTTTTTTAATTTATATTTATTTATGAATATTTTTTAGATTTTTATTTTATTCTACTCGCTATTAATTTTCACATGAGACTTATAAGTAGTTGCTCACTGACAATAACTAGCCGTGTTTTCCTGGAGTCGGTAACAAATCTGATTTTTACCTTTGTAAATAGTTTGCGTTTTACTGTAGTTATTTACTGTTTCTTGCTGAGAACGGCCGATGATCTTGTCCGGTGTTCGAATGTCAAACCACCTCCTTCTAGTACTTTCGCGCCCCTTTCAGCAGAGATCTGTTTAGTTCTTTCTCCTCGGGGTTTTTTTTTCCATCCTCCTTGACCAATTTTATATGATATCACATGTGGCTGGTGTTGAAGTCTACCTTTTGCATGGGCAGTAACAAACTCATATATTTTGTAACAAGAATAGGGTATTTATTTGCTTCCCACTGAGCAAATTGGGCACAAGGCCGTTTTTTAATGTGAAGTGGAAATGGGAACAAGCTCCCCTGGGAGTAGGGGAGCTGGATAGTGGCAATTGGTATGAAGGGTTTCCCCTACATTGACCAATAACTTATGTGGGATTGCCCCACGTATGGTCTTTGCTTGCAGTATCTGCCGCAGCAGATACACTTTGATCCCGGCCCGAAAGTCCAAAAAAAAAAAAAAAAAGGAAAACAAAGTCCTTCTATAAATAACGACCATATGTTTATTTGAGTGACCTACATCGTTAGGTGTAGGTAATCGAAAGTTTAAACGATGACTAGAAGAGCAAAGGAAGAAATACACTTCGGTTGACTATTGAAAGTTTTCTTGGGGCAATATATCTCAAGTGAAGATAGGTTTGTTCAGTGACGGAAGTAGGAGAGCGCATTTCTACGTTGATGGCACGAAGTTCTCTGCAATACGTTTGTCGACCGATTGAACATCATGTGACCAAATCGCCTCATAAGGACTGCCCTCTCCACACGATGAAATGCATGTTAATGTTCATAACTGCTACAGTTCCACCACACATGTATGTACTTTCCATTTATCTATGACTGATAAGTGTTTTTTTTTTTTCCTTATGTCGATTGGTTTCCGCATTTGAGAATTTCGGTGCAAGTCTATAAATGGTCCACAAGTAATCTTTTTTACTATAAACATCTTAAAAAAAAAATCTTTATAATGTACGTACTTGTCACTGCATGAAAATGACATATTCCAAAAATCATGTAAATCGATCAAGTAGTTTTTTTTTTTTATTTAAGAAAATCAAATATGAGACATTTTATCGAAGAAAAACTTAACGCCATCTTGTTTTTGAATGACACACTGCTAGCGACACCTATTGGGAGTGGTTGGAACATAAGATCGGCAAGCGGCAGACAATCGATTTTCCACACTATAGAAAAAAAACTTGGAAAATTAAGATATAAGTTTTTGAGGAATTTGAAAACGAAAATAACGTTTAAAATTCTAGCAAACGAGTAGTTTCGAATATATGAAGAATTTTACGTAAATTGAGCACTCACACGTTGACGCTCCTCCAACAAAAATTCGGCAAATGTGTATTTCAGCGGCGTAAATTCAAGTTTTACACTAGTGGTGGCCATAAAGTGGGTGATCATTATACGTTAAATTATTATA
>NC_136495.1:60914415-60931915 GCF_053919585.1 Euprymna scolopes | reverse complement strand
GTAGCCTGGAGAGCATGATTTGCTAGCGTTACGTTTTCAAACCTTGTAGAACTTGCCCACTGTTTTCGCCACATGACATTGAAAAAAGAAAATAATAATTCGTGTCTTAGTAGTACCATAGTATGTGTTTGTATTTCTTGAAATTGATTAAATATATCGAATTTGCTTTTTTGGTTAGATTGTTTCTTTTACCGTTTTCTTTCCTTTATTGATTTTTTTTATTTTGTTTTTATTTTGCAACTATATTTCTAAAGTATGTTTTAATAAGTTGGACAGACAGCGCAGGTATTACGTGTCTTCCTTTGTCCAAATGCGTGGGCGTATCTTGCTCCAACTCTCATTTCCTGCTAGTGTCACCACTCCATACATGTTAAGAAATTCTAATACCAAAAAAAAAAAAATGCATCTATGAAAAAAAAAAAAAAAAAAAAAAATGAAGATCCAATTAAATTTGTTAGAATTTATTCATTACTTTGTTATTCCAAGCGTCCATCTTAATTATTTTTAATCCCTCCCTCCCACCCCATTCCCCGGACTCGAATTTGAAAGAAAAGAAAAAGCTATCGCAGATTCCTTGGAAAGACCAAAACAAATGGAAGCGCTACTAATGAAGGGGAAGATTAAAAATATGTCCGCTCCGCCGATTAAAGGATCACTGATTTGGATTTACAATGGAGAGAGTCGTCGACAACGTCCGATTTGGACAGTGCTCCACTACAAACAAGAAAGAGCAGGTTTGCAAACCTAAACATTTCTATATTTAATCGGTCAGTTTTGTGGCTTTCAATCTTGAGATGATATAGAACACGAGCAGCAAAAAAAAATCAACCAATGACGTATCAATCAGTATGCATAATGCATCCGTCCTTTCATTTTCTTTCATTTGTATTATTAACCAGCATCGTCACTTGATGTTGCCCGGGGATACGGACTATAAAATAGTTAGTATGGTATAACATTTTTCTTTTGAAACTGCTCTTGTCTATCTGCCCCTCACTCCACTCCTCCAGTGTTTTTTCCCAGTCAAGGAGGGGTCCCCCTCTAACAGGACAGAACAGGTACGACGCTTAGAACAGACCAGGTATTAACCTGAAAAACCAAGAAAGTGTTTTATTTTAAGTTTCATACCAAAGGTCGAAATAAAAATTCTCAAAATATCGATCTGCGCCTCCCTTCCCTGTCCTAACTGCGTTTTATCTAATAGATAATACTGTTATCCATTTGTTTTCGCTCGTGTTGGAACTTTGCATTTTCTGTTTTGCGTTGTTCAGTACGAAGTAAATTTCATCGTAAATCAAAAACTTAATTTTTTATATGCTTTTTGGTGTTTTATGATGCATCTGCTTGCATCTTTTTTTTTTCTTTTTTTACTCGTGTTATATATCCTGCACATTTGTTCTCTATCTATACTTCTGTTGAATTTTACAGCGTTCACTAATTATGTTCTAGAAATTAAGACCCGACAAGGCACAATTGCACCTATTGATTTATTAGTGTGATATTTAGGCACGTCATTCGAGCAACCTGGGTTTCTTATGTCAAGATCAAGAAGCAACTGATTTTAATTTAGACGGATTTTGTATGGCGTTTCTACCGCTAGAAATCTTTAAAAAGTTTTTTGCTTGACAGGCCAAACTTTGAGAGAATATAATCATTTAACATATTTACTTTATGTGTGTGTAGTGTTCGTGGTGTGTACGGTAAACATTATTAAAAAAAAAAAAAAAACACTTTAAAACTTTGCGATTTTTAGAAAAGTGAACAAATGTTTTTATTTGTTGTTTTTTCTTTGAACTTAAAAGAATGTTTTCTTGTGTTTTGAGCCGTATGTCTTTAATTTTCTCACTTGAAAAAGTCGTGCTTATTTTTTTTTTTTACACAAATTTTTGGCAAAAAAAAAACAAATTTGTGCCTAAATATCACGAATAGAGAATCATCAGGAGCAGCTGTGCCTTGTCGTACATTTGTCGTGTATACACAGTTAAACTCTTTACATATACAGAACTTTCTTTATATGAACACACTGGCCAGTTTCACGGGATAATCACGGTAATGAAAGTCTCGTGCTAATCTTTGCAACAACTTACTGTCTGTGATTACAAAATAAATAACGGGTGCTCTTTTTTAATTTGTCATTGTTCTGAAAGACAACTCTCTTTTTACTAAGATTCGTTCATTTTTTTTTTTTTTTTTTTTTTTTTTTTTCAGCTCATAATTTAGGGCGCTAATATTGCAGTCAGTAAGTTTTGACGAGTGTTTTACAAACACATACTTTTGCTTTCGGTCTTTTTTTTTTTGGGGGGGGGGGGTATTCAATTATAGCACTTGATTTTTAACAGGTGCTTCTGCAGTTTAATTAACCGTTTTTTTTTTTTCGTAAGTAACGCGCCGACATTAGCAGAGCAGAGGAACCGTTTAATATTTCACAAAAATTCTGTTTATATTGCGGCCGCCACAACACAACCACCCCGACCCCGCCCCTCCACCAATTTAAACATAATTTTTGTGAAATAGTAAACGGTTCTTCTGCTCGGTTAATGTTGGCGCGTTACTTAGGGAAAAAAAACGGTTAATCAAACCGCAGAAGAAGCACCTCTTAAAAGTATACAAGTTCTATAATTGAATACTCCCGCAAAAAAAAAAATGAACGTTATCAAAACTTACTGACAGCATTATTAACGTGGAAATCTCTTACTAATGAAAATCTTAGTAAAAAAGTTGTCTCCCTCAGAACCGTGACAAATTGTAAAACATTGCCAAATGACGAGTATTTGCATTCTTCGCAAAATTCCCATTTAACCTTTTTAAAAAGGAATGAACAGTTGTTGCAACGCTTGTGTCATTAAACCTTGGTCCTTTTTAAGTAGGATATTGTCTTATCAAGGGAGATAACTTTGCTTATGCTCTACGTCTACTAGATTAACCCAGGGAAGTGGCAATCAATCTGGGCTTCATTTTCAATTAATCTGTGTAAACGAAAAAAAAAAAAGTAATTTCAACTGAAGTGAATACATGGTTCACAATATAGTAGAATTTACAGCGGGCCAACAGCACACGTGACGCTTCCCCTTTCTTGGCGACATTCCTATTTTTATAAAATTTTCCAACAGTGAAAATAAATCAAAGTTTGATAAGTCTTTCGTTTATTTTTCAAGTAATCTAAATTTTGCAAAACACTAATTTTAGGTTTATATTATTTCCTTAAGCTTAGAAGCCACAGCAATAAAAAAAAAAAAAAGTCTACAGAATGTTAGACTGTAGTATGAAATCAACAAAAATATCGTTATCTGTGTGTGTGTGTGTATATATATATATATATATATATATATATATACACACACTCATTTGAACAAAACTAAATGTTTATATCTGGTTCTGGTCAGACTAATTTATACCAGTCCCAGATACGTCCTCCTCGACAATCGGGCTAAAGAATGGGCCGTTGTGGAATATTCTGGACCTCTGCTCTGTCTGAAATGTAGTTCTTGCTGTTCTAGAAGATTCACCCTCCCAGGTTTTACCATCTCACGCTTTGAGAAAGGGTTCTTGGCTAATCGCCTAATACACTCCTGCCGGGGAATGCCGATGGAGCTACTCAAGCATTTTTGTAGATCGGAGCGCTCTACCTCTTATGTGCTGGTTGTTCAATCGCTACATAACTACTTCGTGTCACATCTTCTCGTGGTGGGAGGGAGGCAGATAAAAAGGCAAATGCTCATTCCATCTGAAGTAAAACGAAAGTTGTTTACACTTATGTACATTCGTATGAATTTCTTACATTGAAGTCTTCCATATAATAAAGTTCCCCAGGTATATTCTAATTCTCATTTTAAATTAGATTTAAGAAAGCAAATTATTGACAGGAAATTTATGCTGGTTTTATTTTATCTCGGTTGTTAATAAAAGAATAAGTCAGTCACGTAAGTTTTTGAAAATTATATAATAGTATCATATTATATATGTATTGCATAATACATTTGATATTGTACATTATATACAAGATGCTAAATGTTTACGTCTATATATCTATAAAAGTGTCTGTGTGAGGACAACTCTTAAAAAATTCGTTGAGGATATAGGTTATCTAGACTTGAAAGTTGGTATATAGAGTATTCAGACATGTGGAAAACTTTTTTTAATCGGTTTTCATCTGGAAAAAAGGGTTGCTAAGGGATCAAAATTGAAACGTGGCAATTGGAGGTCATCGGATTTTTCTTTGTCAACTGTTTCATGACTGCACAAGCGCAAATAATTCATATAACAGCTTCCTTATTTTAACGAACTTTTTAAATTGTGGCAAGATGACCTAATGTTTATCGTACCTGACTCCTTGTCTCAGTTCGAGTATTTTGTTTTTATTTATAAGTTAACTGTTTAGAGAAAACAATACTTGCGTATACATATCTGTTTCTTTCCGCGTTTTTGTTTGTTTTGTTTTTTGTTTTGTTTTTTGTTTTGTTTTTTGTTTTGTTTTTTGTGTGTGTTTTAAAGAATTTAACGTTACGTTTAATATTGAGCAACGCCGGGTACATCTGCTAGTTAGATAATAGATATTAACTAATGTTTATTATGTATTGGATAATAAATATTAGGTAGCATGTTATCTATATATTTATTAGGTAGTGTGTGTGTATTTGAAAGTGAAATTGTTTGTGTACATCTCCCTACCAAACTGTCAATTCTCAGTCTACATACTCGAGATTTGACATAAGAGGTACTGAGATTTGGGAACATCTTTTTAATCGGTTTTCAACCAGAAATTTGGCTGTCAAGGGGTCAAAGTTTAACGAGTCGATATTTGAAAACTCTACCAAAATTTTGGGTCTAAATACTTGAAATTTTAGATGTAGTTTATTTGGACATGGATCAAGCTTTTTAATTTGATTTGAGCCCAAAACAAATATTAAGGTCAAAAATTGGGGTCAAAGTTTAAAAGAAAATTTGATCTCTGCGGTATCTCCCAAATTATTCTGCCAATTTTTGGTCTAAGCATTTGAAATTTTACATAAAGTGTATTCAGACATAGGACAAGCTTTTTAATTGGTTTTTGGCCGAAATTTTGGCTGCCAAGAGGTTAAAGTTCAAAAGATTTTACCTTTGCAGACTCTACCAAACTCCTCTGCCAATTTTGAGTCTAAACACTTGAAATTTTAGATGTAGACTACCTGGATACGAGTCAAACTCATACATATAAGTTATGAACTGTAAATAGGGCGCGAATAAAGTCGGGCGGAGCTGCTAGTGTAACATGAGAATAAAGGAAATAATATTCAGAGATGGAGAGATATATTCAACGTTTGTATTTCCAGAATTCCTCGAGGTGATTAGATTGAAGCAACTAAAATATATACTTGTGAAAATGATGTCTTTGTTCTATTTCAGGAGGAAAAGTCGTTGGCATTTCAGAAAGTGAGCAGTGAGTGAATTAAAAAGAAATCGTATGGCTGTTTAGATATTTAAAGATATGATGCAATTTATGGTCTATTTTGAATTATAACGGCTACTTTAATTCAGTCAGTTTATCAAAAACAGTTCAAATATAAAAGATCTTTTGCGTCTGATTTATTTATATTTATAACATTAAATTCTTCTGTAATTTTCTTGATCAGAGTAGGGACGTACACTTGAATTAGGTGTTGATCGTGTCGTAAGCGGTGACACCGAACTATTTAGTTTCTCTCAGATAATTTTCTATTTTTAAAAACAAAACGGTGTTCTTTTGTAGTTCATTTTTGAGACACTGTCGAATGGCTGTAAAAACATGTCAGACAATCGCTTGTCTAACCGAGATCACCAAAGATCAATTTGTATCCAAGAGACTCCTTCAACCGCTACTGTAGTATCTAATTCCCTGCACTTGAACCTTAGTTAATTTATGTTTCTGTTTGACAAAGGGACATTTGGTGCAGCTTTTTAACGGAAGATTGCTCTTGTGGCGACTGAATGGAAAAGCGATTCCTACGAACTGGCTCTGATTGTTTACACTTTCTTTTTCCGTTTCGCTTGGATTCGCTTCCGCTTTGCTCCCTAAAGTAGGGAAGTTTTCACGGTAAGATGTTAACACAACGGAAATAATTCCAAACCACCAAAAAGTAACACATATGTTAAAATAGAAAGCCGACGTGAAGTTAGACACTCCTATATAATAATAATAATTAAAGCCAAAATATACAGATCCGAAGAATTCTTAAGCTAGCCGCAGTGGCAGTACCAAATAACTCCATAACGTCTGCTACCCCCCCCCCTCGTGCTTTTGGGCTGATGGAGGCAAATCACAAAAGAAAAAGGACTCGCCGACTCGCGAACCAGCCTTTAATTCGCACACATCAGTACATGCACTAACAAGAATAAGGTAAACCAATGTATACACAATGCCACGCTGCCGAATACTCATATGTATATTATTTACACTGGCATATTATTCAGTATGAACATTTTGACTTGTGACTATTTTCTGAACTCTCTTTACCAAACCCTATCGATTGACATTACTATTAGCTGGCCTAATGGTTATTGTACTTAACTCACTGTCTTAAGGTCTTGGTTTCGATGTTTGTTCGAATATTTTTTTTATTTTACTTACGAGAAGTGAGCTGTTTAGAAAAGACATAATACTCTACTTGCATACACGTTTAAGTTTCTTTTTTTTTTTTAAGCAATGTAACGTTAGGTTTAATACCTACCGTATTTCTGTTTATAATTAAATCTGCATAAATTAAAATATAATTATGCGTATCTTACGACTAGGCAACGCAGGACTGTGTGTGTGTGTGTGTGTGTGTGTGTGTGTGTGTGTGTGTGTGTGTGTGTGTGTGTGTGTGTGTGTGTTTGGGGGGGGGAAATTTGGGGCATATTTTATTGGTTTGAAAGTATAAGGGTTTTTTTTTACCAATGGTCATAAATTTTCAACATAGAATAGTATTATCTTCAAAAAGCCTGCAAATTCTAATGTAGATTCGTCTCATAGAACCAAAGATATGAGCATTTCAATATTCAATTTGGTTACCAGTATAGATAGGTCTATATATATATATATTTGGCAATTTTATAAGTTCCAAAATCTCAGCGATAATTGATCAGAATTTAACAAATGAAGGCTTGTTGGAAAGGTAATGACCTGAATTGTGCAGTGGATTGTGACATTTGTTCTCAGGGCGCACTTTAAGGAGATTATCCATCATACAGTCTATTTTTGACACTTTTTACAGCCATAAAATGTTTCAATCATAGTCATTTGTTTTCCTAAGTTTTGCATATGAATTACAAAATATTTGATATTTCCCCAAAACATCTGGCCTTGATGGAGAGGAGACTAAAACTTGTTGCTATGATTTCAAATGATCTGGAATAACAGCAAGGGGAGAATTGATTCCAAATATTTCTCATATGTTATATCTCCCCTCATTGGTTTTCATACATAAAGTAAATTTCACAGTGTATAAGGATTATTTGATACTGGTGATATTCATAATCGTAGCCTATTTCCAAAAGAGGGAGATATAGCATATGAGAAATATTTGGAACAGTCTTCCCTTGTCTGTTATATATATATATATATATATATATATATATATATATAACGGCTATCTGTCTCTGTTTCCATATTTTCAAACTCTATCTCCTCCGAAACTAAAAGTCGCAGAGTGGCGCTAGGGCCCTCAAATGATTGGATTTTTTTACGGACCGTTCTTTTGAGTCTTTAGCCGGTTAAAATAGCTTTTAAGGGGTCAAAAATGTGTCAAAATTGAAAAATCGTTATACATTTTGTACATTCATCTTAGTATATTTTTAATCGATCCATATGCGTGTCGCGTTGTTACAGTGGTAACGTCACCAGCTTTGAATGCTACAGGTCCGGTTTTGATTCTAGCTGATGGTACCTTTTTTTTTTTTTTACTTTGCCAATCATGACTACGTGATATATACGAAATCTGGAAAAATTAAAATATCATATTTAAGCGTATTTTACGTCCGGGAAAATCCAGGCGCCCCCTCACCCGTATGTGTGTGTGTGTGTGTGTATATATAATATATATATATGTGTGTCTTTCGGTAGATTACAAAAGCGGTGCCTCAAACAGTACTACTCAACCACTTGTTATAGCTTCCTTATTTTATTCCCAACAAGGTGCGTGAATCATTGACGCCTACTCATCCGATTAAATGGAACAAAGCGTGATAATTATAAAGCCCCACCTCCCCCCCCCCCAATAAGTTCCGGTTATTACAGGTGAGATTCAAATCACCGAAATACGATAGGCCTCTCCCAATCCCATTTTATATGTAACCTTATTTAATCGACAATATGTAAAGACGCTCCTTTTTTCTTTTTATCGTCGTCTCTATCTTATCCTTAAAGATAGGTTTTACCCTGGTTTTCTTGGGTCAGAATAAAGACGTGGATGGGTTGGGTTCCATTTTTTAGAAAAACAGTTCCATTCTAACATTTAAAACAGCTTTTTATTGGCCAGATTTGTTAACATGAAAAAGATTTAGGAAATATTCTTAGCTGCCAAAATTATTTATGTGCAGTTTATCTTAGAGATAGCTGGTGCGGCGCACCACCAGTGGTGGGTGCGCAGACATGATAAAAAAAAAACTATTACTAATGAATAGGGCTATGACAACAGCGTATTCTTTTCATTGTTTTGACTCTCGAGTATATATCCGACACAGTTAATCAATCGAGAACCACATCAAAAGCATAAACTTTTTGACACCCCCTAACAGAAAACTGCGAATAAAATATTTAAAAAAAACTTCCAAAATAAACTATTAAAGTTTTTAAAAAAAAAAATAGAATTTTTTTTTTTTTTTTTTTTTTTAAATCAGTGTTTACAAAATGCCGGCGTGCCTTTAGGCAAACATTTTTTACGTAATAAAATCAATTGAATTTTACGAGTTAAATATTTTTCAATTTTTTAACTTTAAAAATCAATCAATTTTTCTATTGGTTCAATTTTTACGATATTTTCAATGTGAAATCTTGTGCTCTTTCCAATAAACCAAATATATTTTAAACAAACGTTTTTTGTTTTTTTTAATTCACCCCCTCCATTTTGAAATGTCTATTAAAATTTTAATAATTAATGTACCAAAGTTTTATATATCACAAATTGAAGATAAAAGATCAATAAATAAAATATTCTAATTTAAAAAAAAAAAAAAAAAGTTTTTTGGAAATTTACCTGTAAAGTCTAAAGTGTAAAACCATTTTTTAAACACTGATTTTTTTTTTTTTTTTTTTTAAATCAAAGCTGATGTTATGCTTACATCGCCAAGTAAATACCAGACGCTGACGGCAAATATCTCTATTTAATTGAATGTTTTCTTTTTTAGATATTTAAAAAAAAAAAAAAAAATTAGTCGATGAAGAAGTATTAAAATATATCAATTAAAAACTCGTGTATTTCTAGGGGGAAAAAGTGAATGTGCGTTTCCTTTTTAAATACGGAGGATGAAAAATACTAATTTGGTTAACACACGCAATAAAAAAGACATTATTTATATCCCTTGGACTCCTCCGTATTTCATAAATTTAATTTTACCAGGAGCAGCTTCGCGCAAAACACGTTGCGAAAATGCGATTTTCTACTACCCTCGCTTTAAAAAAATCCTTATTTAAAAAATACATGGAATTTAAAATATCAATATGGATAAATTCTTAACAATTAAGGATGGAACTATCCATTTGATAGTATTTTTAAGTGATTTTTTTGGCATTTATATATATACACATATTTATAAGCAAGTCAAAATATGTTGATTTTCGGGTTTGTATTACTGTACACATAGATTCGAAAAAGTTGTCAAAAAACAAATATATAACAAATAAATGTTATCAAAGGCAAGATAAGTTACTTTTCTACCTAACTGGATATATTTTTTGCGTTTTTATTCAATGTAACATGTTTATTCAGCTCGAAAAACACGCAGTGTTTACCGATATATTGGAAAATTCAAAATGGCGGCCGACTGTCTCTTTAACACGGTAAGTTTGGGAAAAAGATGTTATAAATAATAAACTAGACGAAATACTATTAAAAAACAACCGAATATATGTCATCTTATGTCACGGTAACATATATTGAGCGAATTTCTAACAGTATTTTGTCTAGTTTATTATTTATAATACCTTTTCCCAAACTTACCCTCTCCGAGAAAGAGTCGGCCGCCATTTTGAATTTTCCAATACATTGGTAAACACTGCATGTTTTTCGAGCTGAATATTCATGTTACACTGAATAAAAACACAAAAAATATATCCAGTTAGGTAGAAAAGTAACTTATCTTGCTTTTGATAACATTTATTTGTCATATATTTGTTTTTTGACAACTTTTTCGAATCTGTGTACAGTAATACAAACCCTGATTTTCTTTATATTTTTTTAAAGAAAACCGCTTTAAAAAAAACAAATATTGCATAATTTGCTATTAAACCTGTTTTTTTATTATTATTATTATTGGTCTTTGCTCCTTTAATTGAAAAAAAATTAGGGTTTGAATTACATTTTTCAAGTAGTTATAAGCTTCGAAAAATAGTGGGTTGTTCTGATCTTCATTTTTAATGGCCACTTTCTGATACACCTACAGATATACACTTTAATCAAAATAATGAAAAGAATATGCTGTTGTCATAGCCCTGTTAATAAATTTAATCAGGTTAATTACTTGCCAAACATCAATAGTTGACTTGCTCATCTTCCACAAGCGAATTTGAAAATAAAGATAAACTGTTTTGTGTAAGAAAAATTAATTTTTTATTGAAAAGCAGTGGCATTAAATTTTCTATCTCATACATAATAATGGAATATTTTAGATTTAAACCGATAGCATCAGATTAAAATTATCCCCCCTTCTCAACTATTATATAAAAAGAACTGAGTTCGTTTTAACGTTCCTTATGGACTCAGAAACGGCTGATTCGATTTTTTTTTTTTTTTTTTTTTTTTTCACACGAAAGTACTTGGGGTGTCTGGGAGTATTATTACATTGGTTTCTATCTGAATAAGTTCGATAAGTATCGATAATCAAAAAAATCCGATTTAAGAAGTCTGATTTTGACTAAAGTTAACGCATTTAAACAACCTAACATCACAAGTGAATTTCAGAAGTTTTATCACCGCACAAGCAAAAAGGCTCCTCCTATAAAATCAACTGTAGATTCTTTTACAAGAAAGGATCGCTTTCGAAATGAATGTTTCTCTTTAGAGCACAATAGAACCATGATACTTGACTTTAGCATTTTAAGCTTTAAGTGAAGCCATTATTTACAGATTTTATAAAATCGACGGTAAATTCCTCACAATGCGATGTAGACTACAATGTATTATAGACTCGCTATGGAGAGGCACGTGAAGCTTCTTCCCAGTACAATACGGGGTGGGAATCCCTAAAGATAGTAGAAAATCGATTTTATTTTAAAAGTGGGCGATTTAACAGATTTCGATGACAATAAAAGTATAGAATGGTGGAATATTTTACCCCTTTTTATCCCTCCCCCCTATTTTTTCCTATTACCTCTTTTGTTTGAAAATAAAAAAATCCATGCAAGTTCCATAGGTGTCACGAATGTTTTCGATTCTTCATCGAATCGTCTTCAGGTGAAAAAAGCAAATGAACAAGAAAGCTGGAGAAAACGAGGAGAATCTCCATAGCAGCTGCGAAACAAGCATTTGTAGACGGACGTACGAGTGTCCGTAATCTCTTCTCTTCTATCTTCTTTCTTTCTATCTATCTATCTTCTATATAAATAAAATGAACTCATTTTTTCCCGTCTGATTTTGACATTAATAGGATTAAAAATCAAGATATTTCATGCAAATACAATATGCACAAACGGCAGAACAATATCTGAGGTGTGTTATAGGCTTATTATTTCTCAAATTCCTCGATAATCTTAGATTTCTATACTTTTTCTGCTGAGAAGTTACGGCCAAAATCGGTTAAGATCAATGGAAGTGGTAAAATATTTTCTCTCTAATAAATTCCTCCTCCCCCTGCCACCACTTAACACCGTTTGGGGATCGTTCACAAAGAACAGTTGAGAAGAGAACACCGGTTTGGCTTCGTAGTTTTTTCATGTGAAGTTATTTAAAATCACTAAACTAAGCTGCAGTGCTCTGTGGCGTAGTGGTTAGCGTGCTGGACAATTCACATTATATTTTCACGTTCGCGCCGACCTACCGTAGTCGTTTTTTTTGGGGGGGGTTTTTTTCCTAAACAACTGGAATGGACTTTTCTTGGTGGCCGAACTGTTAACGTTGCAGATGTTTTTTTTGTTTGTTTTTTTTTGTTTTTTTTTCACACTTTATTTTCCTACTTTTACTCATGACTCCGGGTTTGATCCTTCCTACTTACCTACCATAACATTTTTTAAAACTCCCCCCCCGTCCCGGAAACAAACACTCGGGCAACGCCGGGTACCCCCGCTAGTTGATAATAATATCCGCAAGTTGCTGTTCGAGTTCTGTATATTGTTCATTGGTAATGCGACCCTTCAGCTTGTTTTCAGGTTTGTCAAGTTCGCATTATCCGAATTATATATGTATTATATAAAACGCCTCTTATAAATTATATATGTATTATATAAAACGCCTCTTATAAATTATATATGTATTATATAAAACGCCTCTTATAAATTATATATGTATTATATAAAACGCCTCTTATAAATTATATATGTATTATATAAAACGCCTCTTATAAATTCGCCAACCATTTTTTTCCATTCAGAGCATACAATTGTTTCAGCCTACCTCCAAGATGTTTTTACAATGTATGATGTACTTACGAGGAACGTTCCAAAAGTAACACCTCCTGTTTTATTCCGCACGAACGGATCAGAATGGATTGCAAATTTCATTGTTATGATTGAATTTATACATTTATGACCGGAAAGCTTCATCTCTGCAGATATCGACGGTGTAAGACTCTAAGAAAGTAACTCCTGTCATGAACGTGAGTCGGAGATGTGGCATTGAATTCCTGGCAAAGTTCATTGAGAATGCTGTTGACTATGTAGAAAAATATATTCTGTATCACAATAAGGTCACTCGTTTTAATAGTACCACCCCGTCTTCGTAGCTCTTCAACTTTTTGAGTTTAAATAAACAGGAGGCTTTACTTTTGAAACGAACCTTGTATCTTTACTTGAAGTCATACACATTTATGTGAATAAATAAAATTGCTGACCTATTGACCTATAGTACCTACACTATTAAGCTATTGAAGAAAGTTTGTCATAAGAATTTATATTTAAAATATATATTTCCAAAGCAGTGGTTCTTAACGTAGGTTCACATAGCCTTCCAAGACCTACATTGTTGGTAATTTGTTAAAAGATGAGCATAAATGCAACTATAATGAACAAGACAGATTGCCATACATTGAAAATCTATACTCCTATAAATTTGGGGTTTTGTGTGTTGATATTCATGTTAAAATCACCCTTTTCTATTTATTTAAAAAGAAAATGCAACTTTGTTATATATGGGTCGTTGCAAAAAATCTAGGTAATTTTGTATATTTTTTAAACATTCATTTTAATTCCCTATTTTTTTTTTTTTTCGGTTTTCTTATGGGATGATAATCTTTAGTTAACTATTACGTGTAATTATTCATGCAGATATTCTACATGATTTATACTTGCGTAATATTTGCGTAAAAGGTTATAGTAAACACAAACCTTTTATATATATTTATGTATGCGTATATATTTTTGTTTAAAAAATTTTGCCTACCAAACTCCTCCGTCAGTTTTTTTTTTTTTTGTCTACAGACATGAAACTTCATATATAGGGTACTTGAACCCATGCGAAACTTTGTTTTAGCTGGGGGGGGGGGGTGCAAAAGTGTGAAAATTGAAATTTGCCAGGTGAAGGTCAAACGACGACATTACGAATATGCATGCGTAATGTAATAGCTATTGGTTGAGGTTTTAATTTTTAGCTTTGCAGTAAACATATCTTCATAGTAAAGTCATTAACGCAAAAAAAGAAACTTTTAAGCTAAACGTTTCAGTTTCGACTCTCGGTGGTGGCGCACGAGTGATTTATGTATAAAAAATCATTGCCATATATTTGGTTCAATATAATAATAAATACGAAATCTGCGTTAATCAAAATATATTTAAGCGTATTTTACGACCGGGCAATGCCGGGCGGCCTGCTAGTTGTTTCATAAGACTATTTTGCAAAATGAATATCTGTGGGTTAACAAATTCATAGTCCACTTATCTGAGCTGCTCTTTTTTTGTCAGGAGTTCGACTTTCCACGCCTGTTCAGTGTCTTTTTTTTTTTTTTTTTTTTCTTGTGGAGAAACTAAAATAGGGCTGTTTAGAGGTGAGTTGGTAAAGACGAGATGCTCGTTTAAGACTGGAGATAACCATTTTGTTCAGTCGTCTGTGTGTGCAGTTATCTGATTCAGCTGACTAGTTGAAAAAATGGGGTTATCGAATTCCATATAAAATACAAACATCTCTACAATTAAAATCGAACTTTATTCGATGGTGGCAATAGGAACATGGGAATGCAAGTTAGTTTGGCAGGCAGACATGTATGATAGTATAAATGTAATTGAGTCAAGTTTTGTAAATCTCCTTTGTGGTTTACTTTCCGTATAAATTATGAGACTAGACAGAAATTTTACGTCTCATGCTTACCTCGCTGACTGGAATTGTATTGTACTTACATGCGAAGCAAGTTGAGCGAAAATTAGCAAAAGGTGTGCATTTACAGTGCTACAGGGTGACCCAAAAAACGGGCCCCAACTCTAATTAGGCGCCGTTTCTTGTTTTGTCCGAATGAAATGAAACTTTGGTCATAGCTAGTTTATTATATTAAAAAAACACTAGGGTCTTTGGCCTTTTTTTTTTTTTCCGTTCTACAGCATATGTTCTAGATGACCTCCATTTAGTTTTTGTTTTTTTTTTTTGTTTTTTTTTGGTGGGTGAGGGGTCACCCTGTATACTGGTTACCTGTGCGTGTCTGGATATGACTGCGTCAGCCAACTGAATCGCAACTTGTTACTATGCGAGAGATTGCGTGTAAATATAAAAGGAAATGGATCTTATGTGTGTATGTCATAACTTTCGCCTTTCCTCGCTACATTTAGTTCTCAGTGATTACTCAATGAGAAATGGCTATGGCTACTGAATGCGGATATTTAGAAGACTTGAGGATGATTTTGTATATAATATTCATAGGGGTTCACTGGCAAAAAAATGACAAAATCATGATAGCTTTTGTCGAATGGTTATGAGGGATGTGAGGTTACACAAAAATAAGGGAAGGGGGGTAAAAAAAATAAGTCTTATCTCGCTCCCAACGCGTGATGTGACACAATGGTCGGAAAATGGAATTCGAAGAGTCCTCGCTAGGGGCGTTTCAGGCTATTAGCAATAAACAAATCCCTTCTCAAAGGGGAAGAGTAAAGCTTGATAGGATGAACCACAAAGAACTGGACGGGGCCAGAAACATGTCTGCCAACAAGGAATAAGCTATTTCAGCAATAGCATAGGCTCTATTGGCTTTGGTACAGAGGGAAAAACAGTTGAAGAACCACTATTCAAAATTGATCAGATTTTGCCAAGTAATGACAGCGATAGAAACGCATTTTCTATCTTAAACAAATGGGTTGGATTTGGACCGATTTTCTCACGGTATTGGAACTCTGGATTTGGTAAGTGGTTTTGCATTCTTTTGTATTTTATTACGAAGGTGAGGAATGGGAAGTAATATGGTTTATTTATTAAGTAAAATGAAGGGTTTATTATTTATTTCTGTTTTGTTTTGCGATAATCTGTGTCAATGTGTGTCCAATGCTTTAAGCTAATCGCACCTCGCAACTAAAGAGAACAATTATTAACCGTTGAATGCATCGGCTACTTCTGCTTATGGCGGGTTTTTTTTTTTTTGTTTGTTTTTTGTTTTGTTTTTTTTTTTTGTTTTGGTTTTGTACACGAACAACAAAAGACAATGCTTTTCTATTATTATTAGTTTTTTTTTGTTTTTGTTTTTTTTTTTTTTTGTTTTTTTTTTTGCGGAACGTTTCTTCCTATTCGAACTGGCATGTTTACTAATGTAAGTCTTAAATCGGTCTGGCGCAGTCGGCCAGTTTCTGGTCGACACAGATCTCAACAAAACTGCCCTGGACTACTTATGTTTGTAATTATAAATTGTTTGGGGGGTTTTACTAATGGACCAAAAACCACTCGAGGATAAGGGTAAATGAGATCAATATATTCATAGTCGAATGGTGATTACTACGAGAAAATTGAACATGTCTACTCCTCACCCATTCAAAATAGCCGGCCTAGAACACAGCAATTTTCTCCCTTTTATCAGAAACATCAGTCATGGAATGTGAGGACTAAAGGACAATAGAGAAGCAAGAGTTAAAGGGCTGTTGAAAGTAAACGCAAGGTTCATTTTATACTCTACCTGCTTGATCACTTAAATCGAATTTTCTATATGGGCACCCAAGGTCAACTTTGATTTTTTTTTTTTTTTTTTTTTTTTTTTTTTTTTTTTAACGGAAATTTGTTAACGTGATTATTATCAAATGCATAATAAGTATTTAAAATACATACACATACGGTACATACATACACATACGGTACATACACGCACACAAAACCTAACATCCTTATCTAAATGTATCAATATTCCAAGGGTTTTCAACTACTGGGCTATATCTCCCTCTCAAATAGGCCTATTCAAAATAAATAGGGGATTTTTTTTTTTTCGCGGGGTAATTGCACAGCAGTGTTGAGCTTGAGCAGTACTCAACTCTTTCCCTCAATTTGAACGTACAAAAATATTAAACGTTACACACTGATCTTTTTGGCTAATAAGTTGTGAAGAGAAAACTCAACGAGAAAGGAGACACTTAAGCATCGACAACTTTGAAATAATAAAAGAACAGTCTTGCCAGAAAAAAATACCACACACACACACACACACACACAGCTTGAATGATTTCTCGTTGTCTTCGAAAAAAAAAAAAAAAACACATGTTCGGCCGATAATCTTTTCAAAGCTAAGAACTAAACAACTTGGAATAACGAATCGACAGAATATTCTAATCGCCTCCATACACCATAAGTGTCGCTCATGGAATTGCTTATGTAACAAAAATCCAAACGTTTATAGCTACTACTTGACTCTGAAAAGAACGCACACCTTATCGTATTCTACTCAGTTTTCTATCGCCTGTTTACTCGACAATGTCTTCCCAACAAAACGAAAAGGAATGCTGCCACCTTTCTCAGCTGGCCAGTAATAATAACCAAAACGCTAACTCTGGCCACATCGCAGCACCAAACGAGTCAAATATTAACCAACAACCAGGTAGTACAAACGTGATTCCTTTCTTTTCCTTCCTTTCATTCATAAATCGAATCTGGCTTCCATTCATAAAAATGTCTTATTCGTCTGACGATGTTACTGTTTTGTTCCATCTCTCCACTTTTAGTTTCACTTTCTCTAAACGTTATCT
>NC_136495.1:60749415-60911915 GCF_053919585.1 Euprymna scolopes | reverse complement strand
GCCCCCCCCCCCCTCCCTATCCTGGTGTTGCTGGGAAATTTATGGAAATCAAGAAATTTTTGCTCCTATCGGTGAATCCCATATTTTTATTCGATATTTTTAACTTTCAATTTCATTTGCCCAAATTGAATTAAGGCATCATGTTCGTCAATAATCGAAACATTAAATTCGACATAATATATTGAATTTAATGTTTCGATCAATGACGACAGTCTTCAGTTTAGGCGAATGAAAACGAAAGTTGAAAAAAAAAAGAAACTAATAAAAATGCGATTCACGGATGAGAGGAAAAGTTTCTTTGTTTCCGTAAATTTCCCGGCGACACGGAGCTTACTTGTTAATAGTTACTTTCCTGTTTAATGTATTAACTTAATTTTCCGAACTAAATTAATGCGGTATCATTTAGTTGTGCAATTAATCGCACAAAATTCTTATACAAATTTCACTTAAGGTAATGTTTATATTTCTGTAAAATTATTGATAAACTTACAATCTTTTAATATTTGAGGATTTGTTCAGAATTTTAGAAATAGCTTTCTATTCGACAGTTTAAATTTAGGCACAGATAGTGATAGAAATTGATAGTGGTTATACCTAGGCGAGTGCTTTTTGTGAACGTTTAGCATTAGATTGAAGCTCCGACGAGCACCTGCTATGAAAATGACGATAGAGCAGAGCTAGGCTCGCAACGTCTCTTCTGTGGAGAAATGAGTTGCAGAAGAAAACTATCACCTATTAGATTTCGAAGTTAATTTTGAACTCTGTCAAGGCAGGATAGTGGTTCGAGCGGTTCCTCCTAAGATGTGGTAACAGTAGTACTCCTTTTTATGATATATCAGGCTCTTATACAGGTAGTTGATTGCGTCAGTGCGTGTTTTAACATGTCTGCTTTAGCCAACCGTGCCACAACTAATCACTATGCATTGGATTGCATATAAATATAAAAGAAATTAAGTCTTCATGTAACTGCTACACGTCTTATAAATAAGACGTCGTCATCATCAAAGACATGATGCTTTATTTAAATTAGACTGTTTTGAAATTAGATTGTATAGTTCTAAAATCTCTTAATTTTTATCTTCAACAGTTAAAAATGAAATTTGTTCCCTTTCATCCTGATTATAACCCCCCCCCCCCGAAACGTGATAATTTCTCTTCTCTCCTTGGATACTCAAACCATCTGACTTCAATTGGAAATGTTTATGTCGATATCAATATCAACATTTCATAAATATGTAAAGTGTTATTCATTCAAATCTTGTATGATAAAAATAACTTTAAAAAGTTTTAACATGTTTTTGTGTACAATATTTAAGATTTAAAACTAATAAAAAAAAAGGGGGGATTATGCAGAAAATAACGTGAACAAAATTACGTTTTGGTTTGTTTTAGTATTGTAGTGTGTAGAGGTAGCAGGAGGAGCAACAGTTAACGATTTTGAATCTATACTTAATATCTAAGCTCGGCATTGATTAGTGCAAGCATTTTACTTCCTTTTTGGAATAATTAGATTTTAAAAGGGATCGCCCAATGTTGACTTCCTCTTTCATGGTCAGGACAGTTGTTTTCTCTCTGAAAGGTAAACAAAAAAAACTTATTTCCGATCATGAAAAGTTTGAAGGAACAAATTCGTAAACTGAAAACGATGATTTTAAGTTTTCTGAAATTAGGTATTTGAGTCTGAAACGGCATTATGTATTTTGCATGAAAGTTTGTAGCTTCTAAAAACACTTGAAAGTAAACCAGAACTTCGCCAACTAAAATCTTACAAGAATCCATTTGATGCATTCCATTCCATTTTTTTTTTATATATATATATTGCATTGTGCATTGCAGAATATTTATTGAAAATATTCCTAAAATAACTTTAAACTAGCGAGGACGCCCGGCGTAACTCTGTCGTAAAATATGCTTAAATATATTTTAATTTATGCAGATTTCGTATATATTATAGCTAATTTTCTATCAATTCTTATATTATAAAGTTGTGGTTTCAAAAAATTTTTTAAAAAAATGTATCCATATAACTTGGGTGCATCAACTTAAACCGAAACGAAAATTTATGAATATATATATATATATATATATATATATATATATATATATATATATATATTAGGCACCGCCAAAACTGGGGGGGGGGGCAGGTCAGTACTTTTTGACGGACCGTCTTTTTAAAAATCTACCACAAATCAGGTAATTATCCGATCAATACGAAATTTTCAGCGATTATTAGGAGAAGAATGAACTTTATAACAGTGTACTTATTTTTCATAAACGATATTTATATATATATATATATATATATATATATATATTTGCTTACAAAACCCCCCCTTGTTTTGAAGTGGGAACAAATATGCTTAAAATCATCTGAAACTGAACAAAACATATTGTGTTGTTGTAAGGGACAGAATTATAGATTCTAAAAAAAAAAAAAATTGTTTGCATACCTTATTTTGACGTCTGAATATCAGAACTTCGATTGTGTTTAATTATCCCACTTTTGAGTTTTGAAGTGTGAAATTCGGTGAATATGTTAAGTAAAATAATTAATTTAAGTTAAGCAAAACAAAAAAAAAATTTTTTAAATATTTATACGAAAAAAGCCATTTTAAAATTTTTGATAAATAAATCAACAATTTTTTTTTAGCGAGCCGAATAATGCATGACCATTATTAAACAGGGCATGCTTTGAATAATCGATACAAAAAAAAATCGGTAAATATTGTGCCCTTTGTGTTAAAAATAGCATCATTTTTTTTCGATCCCGTTTGAAAACGTTTGCTGCCTTTCGACTACGGTGGACCAAACGCGCTGAAATAATTTTTTTTTATTCTGCTTTAAATTGCCCCCCCCCCATTTTGGGGAGCCTAGCCCCCACACACATACACATTAAAAACCAAACTCATACAAATGGTCACCCATCTGGTACTGGCCAGCCTCAGCTTAATAATACATTGAAATTTTCGTCACTGAAAAATAAGTTTTTTTTGGCCTGTTTGGTCTTCCATAGTTTTCTTATCATCAAACGAAAACGTAAACAGAGTCGATCTGAACTCTACGTCGACGCGAAATATCTGGTTACCTATATGAATAAGTGGAATTATTTGAAATTCAGGTACTTATATTATAATATTTTTGCATATTCTCTTAGAAAATCATCCTAAATCTTAGTTAGACAATAAATAAATAAATTATTTCAAAAACCCTTTTTTTATATATATATATTTAAGTACGTTTTTTGTGCAAGACAAAAAATGTCAATTGTTAACTTTTTGGGAAAATTTAACATTTAAAATTGAATTAAAAATAGAAAAAGTTTTACATTATTCTGTTTTCTATATGATAAAATTCAGGGTTTTATCTTTCTGGAAAAAAAAAGTTACTCAGAAATAATGGATTTTAATAAATGTAATTTAGTTTTAAAAAACAACAACTTGATTTTGCGGCCATTTTTGGCAGTGCCTAATATATATATATATATATATATATATATATATATATATATATATAATCTTAGTGAGTCGGAAGAAGAGAATAAGTTCAATTCTATAAGAGGAGACTTATCGGGATAATATAAAGCTCAACAAGTTTCATTGGAGCTTATTTTCCATTACACCTTATATAATACGTTCCTCCTTTATCTTAGAATTCGATATACCCCCTCAACATCTATAATTTTATTGATTTATTTCGTTCCTGATGAATCCCCCGCTAGACGTCGCAACCCCATTATGTTACCTAGCATCTTCTCTACTCTTCTGATGAGAAGCATTAGGCTTCAAAATGCCTTGGCATAAAGAGTTCTCGCTATCCCCCAACTAAATGTGTATACCCTTATTGAATAAATGAGACATTCTATTTTTAGCAATATATAGTTTATGTAACTTCATTTTCATTCTTATTGTTTTCATATACATACATACATATATATATATATATGTGTGTATATGTGTGTATGTATTTATATGTGTATGTGTGTATATATTTTTTTGTGTGTATTGGGGTGGAGAGGGCTCCCATAAGCCGTGATGAAGGCAACCTTTCTAGAAGCAAATCTGATTTAAAAAAAAACAAAGCGGGAGACCAGTACCCGCATTAAGCTGGTCTGCAGTTTAATTTGTTGCTGGCTATCTTGCTCTTGCTTGTTGCTGGATCTCAACATTTTGAACCGAGAGAGAGACTTAGCTGTCATACAAAGCTAAGACTCTGTAACATCATCTTTGTATAGATACTCCCTCAGGCATTTGGGCTGATGGATTTTAAATGTCTGAGGGAGTGACACTCGTCTGACAAGACGTTGCAATCATCATATGTGCATATATGTGTGTGTGTGTGTGTGTGTGTATGTGTATGTATATATGTGTGTGTGTATATATGATTTGAGTTTCTTCAGTTTTAACCAAAACTTATGAAGAATTCTTGGTAAAATTATTTATTACAAGAAATGGAAGTCCATAACAATTAAACGACAGGCGCTCGGAAGAAAAAAAATGTGACACACAAAATGCCACACACGCTATCCTATTAATAGACGTTTTCATTGGTAGGGAGAAAACAAGAGAACCAATTGTAACGAGAAAAAGATGTTGAGTAGGTGCTCATCCTATAGGTATCGCATGGCAAGGAGTTAGTTTATCAAGATAAATGTCTCCTTTATATTTTAAATCGATTTTATTCATACATCATTTTGCCAACAAAACATCCATGGACCAGCAAAGTGTTATATATACGAAACCATACTAAGCCGGCAAGCCCACGTACTATTGGTGGAGCCTGAAGCCTACTTGTCTCGTGCACGTCAAGTCTTTGTTTTGAACAAGACAGAACCATATCCGTCTCTTCAGCTTGACGTTTAAACAGGAAGTAAAGAAAAACAGGATACAACAATTCAGCGGAAGTACAAAAGACGATGGATTATATAGCTCCTACACACTCAGGCGCTCGCCAATTCCAATTTGGTTTCTTAACTTTTTTTTTTCTATTTTTCATTTTTACTAGTCACACTTATCAAGGTCCAAAGGCTACTCGAGGATAAATGTTGAAGGGTGACATCGTGATGATTGATAATGGTGGAAATTGTGCAGAAACTGATCTAGTTTCTTTTTTTTTTTTTTTTTTTTTTTTTTTTTTTAGGGAGTGAATCAACAAGACGCAGTCCCGCTGCATTGTGTTCCGTAGGCGGGGAGTTCTATGAAACTTTCAAGTTTTAGACACAAGAAAGTAAGGGAAATTGTTGACAGTGGTTATAGCTATACGAGTATTTGTTGTGAATATTTTACAAATATATCAATCCATTTTATTCGTTCTATTTTTATTGTTTTTGCATTCTCTCCAGGTTAGATTTTGGAGGTGGGTCTTTTCTGGGAGGGTAAATTGTTGATGTTTTATCTACTGTCGTGCACATAGAAAATTGCCAAATTCGGCAAAACACTGTTAGATTTTCTTTTTTCTTGTTTTAATCCTAATCAATGTTAAATATTTAGTTTTTCTGCAGTATAAATATTTCGTTTGTTTGTGACAAA
Source organism: Euprymna scolopes (assembly GCF_053919585.1). Classification (NCBI taxonomy): domain Eukaryota; kingdom Metazoa; phylum Mollusca; class Cephalopoda; order Sepiida; family Sepiolidae; genus Euprymna; species Euprymna scolopes. The sequence continues at coordinate 60,906,387 of NC_136495.1, read as the reverse complement.
TATGAAAAATATTAGTTTTTGTATTGTGTATTAATGTAAATTAGCTTATTAGTGTTAGAACATTAACTTTATCGTGTTTAATTTGGGCAGTGACTGTGTGTGTGTGTGTGTGTGTGTGTGTGTGTATATAAAATACTAGCGGGGGGATGCCTGATCGTAAACTATGCTTTAATATATTTTAATTTGTCCAAATTTCGTATATATTACTAAAGTTTGTCCTGTTTTTTACCCTTTTGGAAACTATTTTAATCGGCTAAAACCCCATAAAAGAACGGTCCGTAAAAAATCCCATCATTTGAGGCTCTTAGCGCCGGTCTGCGACTTTTAGTTTCGGAGGAGATATATGGGGACGCAGCCAGACATATAAATATTTTATATATTAGATTTTGTTGGTAAGACCTTTATCTGTTCCAGAATATTTTTTTTTTAATTCATGTCTTCTATATATTTGTGTATTATCAGATTTCTTTTTTCCGTTTTATTTATTTTAGTTTTTTTTTTTTTCTTTTTTCTTTGTAATTATGGTGACAACATATGAATTTTCCTCTTGTTTTCTCGGAGAAATGAGTTTTGTAACATTAGTTACATGCTTTACTCTGTGGGGAAAATCAACTTTAAAAAAAAGGACACTCTGTATTGGAGCAAAAATAAAACTGACCTCTGTCTACAAGAATTTCTTTCATTGACCAAAGACAGAACAAATTATTTGAACTTTGTTCAAACTTGTAGGGATTTATTTTCTTAAAATATTCTTTTTACAATAAAAAAAATAATTGTCAGTGAAATATTCTTAAACTCAAAACGAATGTTACATTTTGAAATCTATTTATTTGAAATTATACTGTTTTAATCGATGGTATTATAATTTGATTTGGGGAAAAATTAATTTTAAAAATAAAGTACGGTTTCTTTTTTTTTTTTTTACTTTGGAGACATTAGATTAATTAATCAAACAACATTGTTCGAACGATCTCATTTTTTTTGTAAATGTATGAAAGGTGAGAACGTACGTACGGGCATAAAATGCTATAGCGTTATATAGATTGAGAAAATCTCCATTTCATAGTGCAATGGCAAAGAGACATAAGAGTTAATAATGGAATTCTAATGATTCTCTTTACAACCATGGCGTGATAACACTGCAAGGCTTGATCTTTGGTTTTCAGACTAAAAATAAATGCTGTCCTTAACCTTTACGAATAATAAATTTTCACAGATAATTTGTACTGTACATATAGTCAATACTATCTACCTCCGAACCTACTTGTGTGAGGGCTGGAATGAATGATTGAAGCCATGTTCTAGAAGTCTCCTGACTTTTTTTTTTTTTCCAACTCTTCAAATATTGCTTTCTCTTTTGTATAAATAGATTCTGCGTGTTTGTCCATTAGTCGCATTTAAAAAAAAAAAAAAAAAAAAACGTAAATACATTGCGGAATTTGTCTGATTTCGAAATATCAGAGATTCTCCATTTCTAAAAGTTTTAACTACTTTTACTCTATCTATTAATAGGATAGCGTATGTGTTATTTATTTTGTGTGTGACGCTTACATCCGAGTGAGTGTCATTTGTTATACTTCCATTTCTTGTAATAATTTTACCAAGAATTCTTTGTAAGTTTTGGTTTCGGTTTCGATTATAGCTGAAGGAACTCAAGTTATATATATAATTTTTTTTTTTTTTCATAAGTTTTGGTTTTGATTCAAGCTAATGACCCAAGTCATATGGATATTTTGCGATTTTTGAAATCGCAACTTTATAATATCTAAAAATCGATAGAACATTAACTGTATAATAATATATACGAAATATGCAAGAATTAAAATATATTTAAGTGTACTTTACGACTGGCGTTCCTGCTAGCTTAGATAAATACTTTTGCAGTTTTAACAAGTTACAATATCAGAGTGTCTCCATTTACACTGACCATCTGCAGAATGCCAACATTAATATATTACATATGAGTCCACTGATCCCGCTAGTCTATTTAATACTGTAATACCTTTTAACGTACATGTGTCACGGTTTCCAGATTAAAAATTATTCGATCGGGAGATCCTATTTATTAAAAAGGAGGATAAGTGATAACGTACTACAAACATTAAATTAATATATAAATACGCTAATTTAATGTCCTAGTATGTTAGCAACTTCTACACTCCTTTTTAATAAGTAGGATCTCCCGATCACCGAAGATACAATGTAAAAAAAACCAAATGCTTTTAAAAAATGATGTCGCTTTTGGGCTGTATATGAAACTAAAATATACCTTCTTGGTCTTCTTGCAAGAATCCAAGGGTAGTATCTGTTCTGTCTAAAGATGGTATAATATCGTGGAGTTTCTGTTCGCGCTGGGCGTCCATACAATGGAAATATGTTACAGAATGTCTATAAGGATATTGGAGATAAACCACCATAATAATTGGATATATTCTGACACTACATTAACCAAATTACTTGGATAAATATTTTTACAGTTTTAACAAAAGGGTTACAATATCACAAGATTTTCATTCACGCTAACCGTCCACTGAATGCCCAGGAGCACTATATTATATATGAAAGATGCTGCTGTGGAATTTTCACAGGCCCCAATAGTATTACATTAATAGTAAATAATAAATTCCCAACAAATAAAGTAGATGACATGATTGGAAATCGAAACTGAAACTTTGATCTTCAGTCGAACATTGCTACTTGGACTTTCTTATAAATTAAGTTTAAAACATTACCATAACGAAATAATTATAGCTTTGGCATGACGTCATATTTAAGTTTAGTTTTAAAAAAGTAATAATTCTATGCAACATTATGCTTGAACATCGAAAATGTCTCAAATTTTAACTCTAAAAAAATGGTTACAAAGTAAAATTTGAGGATAGAAAGAAAATGTGGCGGATGGGAGGGAGTTATTATGACAGCATAATGTATTCTGAAATCTTTTGACTTTGTGAAAATTGAACGTGTCAAAAAGTCGGTGTTCATTTTTTTTTTTTTTTTTTTTTTTTTTTTTTTTTTTACCGATTCTTTTATTTTCAAGCTTCTAAAATATTTTTTTACATCTTTAAAAAAAAAAAAAAAAAAAAAAAAATCACTAAATCTTTTATATAAGAATGTCTCGTAAAGTTAAACAATTTCTTTAAATCCAATAGTAATTCACACAATAAGTTCCGGACCTAACAAATAAAACATTTCTACACAATTCGACTTGATTCATCAATATGCTTTCCAACTGACTACAACGTGGTTGTCTCCAAGTTCACCTTAAGCAATCCAGTTTACCAAATTTTCTCTATTAGCGATTACATTTTCCTATTGACTACTGTACTCTTATCAACCCTTATTCTCGAGTGGCCTCCGGGCCTTGATAAGTGAGGACTCCTTTGTAATAAAAAAAAAAATCTTTTTAGGGTTATATGCTACACTGATCCCAACGCTTCTAACAAAATTTTTTTTTTTTTTTTTTTTTTTAACAGTTAAAGCAAATTTTTTTTCCCTATCCCTGGAGCATTCTTTTGTCGTCTGCAAACAACTGGTAGTGGGTGGACGTCAGATCTAGAGAATGTGGGTGTGGAAACAATTTTAAATGTAATTCATGTAGTTTTCTTTTTCTTTTTTATTTTTCTCCCCCCCCCCCAACAAGGCACATTGCCACTTTGATGTAGGGGGCTACTATTAGGGACACATGCTACAGGGGTACTAGGTGGGGAGTTGGGTAGCAAGATGTCGATTTATACTTGAACTTCTGCATGTCAGTACAGTTGAGGAAGCAGGAACCTGGCAGGGAGTGCCAAAGTCTAGCGGTTCTGGGGAAGAAACTACTGGAGTAGAAGGCTCTCTTACATCTAGGGATCTCAACTGTGAAGGGTGGGATTTTGCTGCTTATCGGGTTTGTCGGGGGGGATTTACATAGCGGGGGCATAAGTGCTTGCAGTTCGTCGGAACATTCACCGTTAAAGTACTTGTAGAACAGGCAGAGGGATGCTACATTGCGTCGATGGGACAGACTGAACCTTGGATGATAGTTCAGGACCTATTAGGTTGGAGACTCTCTTTTGAACCTTGTCTAGGAGTGAGACTAGTAGCAGATGCACCAGCCCAAATATGGCAACAATACTCCATACATGGGCAAATGGTGGCCTAATAGATGTACAGGATACTTTCAGGCATTAGTAGCTTTCTAGCATGGTAGAGAGAACCTACCTTTTTTGCAGCGGTCCTGGCAATGCTCTCAATGTAATTGTTCCAATTCATGTTTCTGTGAATGTTAGGCCGAGGAGTTTGAAAGATGTGCTTTCAGATAGTCTTTGGCCATTCCTATTGGTGGTAGAGAAGGTTTCTTGTAGTTATTGAAGGAAACAAGTTCAGTCTTTGCAGCATTGAATGTGACCATCCATTTTTGTCCCCATTCCACTACAGATTGGAGGTGATCCCCTAGTGTTTCTGCCATTCCTTTAGATATGCGTTCATTTGTTTTCCTGTTGTGTCTGTTATAGAGCGTGGTATCATCATCATATATACCCATCTCACAGACAATTTTGTCAGGGAGGTCATTTATGAATATTAGGAATAATAGAGGTCCAAGGATAGACCCCTGAGGTACTCCCGCATTTATATCATATTGTTTAGATGTACGGCCATTGAGGAGAACCTGGATTTTTCTCTAAGAAGGATTTAATTGTTAAGTATTCTTCCAGTGATACCGTATGATCTCATTTTCCTGAGAAGACCTTCGTGTCATACCCTGTCAAAAGCCTTAGATATATCTAGAGCTGCCGCTCTACCCTCCCCTGCTTTGTCAAGTGAATGGTATATACGCTCGGAGATTAGTTTTTGGATCGAACACGGTGTATTGTTATTTTTTTTCTTCAAAACCATCAATAATGCTTTGTAATATTTGCTATTGATGGTTTTTTCTCAAAGGAAAATCTATGACCAAAATACCTTGCACATCTCAAAATACAGAGGCCAAAACCTTGCCTGCTGATGTTTGCATCTTTCATCGTTTTGGACAGCTTCTACCTGCTGCTGTCTATGCAGCTTTTGACTCTGGAATGAAGTGGTTTATACATGTCTCCTCTCGTATATCTATTTATCTATGAAAGTGTGTGTGAGTGTGAGGACAACTCTCAACCTATATACTCAATGAATGTTTTATCTATAGATTTGACATTTGGTTTTAAGGGTATTCAGACATTTAAAAAACTTTAATCTGTTTTCATCTGGAAAAAAGGCTGTTAAGGGATCAAAATTGAAAAATTGTCGGGGGGGGGGTCATCGGATTTTTATTTGTCAACTGTTTCACGACTGTGCATTTGTGAATCAGCCACATGAGTTTCCTTATCAAGAATAAGTAGGTTTAAAAATACTTAAAAATCGTGACAAGCTGACCTAATGGTTATTTTACTTGACCTACTGTCTTTTTTTTTGTCTTTTTTTTATTACTTAAAGAATTTAACATTACGTTTAATATCGGGAAGCACCAGGTACATCTGCTAGTAATATATATAAGTACTAATCATAGTGGGGGTGATAAGTAGTCAAATGGATTAATCCTAATCGTATAAATATAAGACTGGTAAATTAAAAAATATATCCATTTTGAATTTGGAAACAGATGAATCTCACAGGTAAGGAATGCATTTTTATAACATGAATAGGTTAGCCAAATTAAGAATATGAAACTAGATCTAATAGGTGTAACATGTCGTCTTAAGATTAAGGAAGGTGGTGTTTGATCAACACTGCTGGGGAGCCGTGATTTAAAATACAGTTGTGTTTTTAAATCCCTGAAACAGTGTTTTATGTTAAACAACTGATGATCCCTTAAATTACCACTAGTACTATAGTGATTTTGAGAGAGCAAGTTGATGCAGTGATTGCAGGTTATTAAATGACTTACTGAAATAGTTTTCTAACGAATGATAGAAAATGAAAATTAATTTTTTTTTTTTTTTTTTTTTTGTATAGCTTTAAAGGTTAAAAAAAACTTCCAAGACTGTGTATGTATATATATATATATATAGAGAGAGAGAGAGAGGGCTGCAAAATACTTTCACAGTTGAAACAGTTGCATCGATCTAAATTATCCATCTAGTGTTATTTTTCATCAACTGAGAAAACACAGCATTCACTTTGAACACTCTTTTTTTCTATGAAAAAAATGGTGAATACATTGAATTCTAATATTTCCAACTCTATTGAACAAAACTAGTTAGTTGATCATTTTTATGTTTACTAGGACGACTGCCAAATTTGGGATATGAGCTATCCGCATCATTTGTCAGCATACCACCTCAGCACTGTTCTCGAATGATCAGTCTGAATATCCAGCCATTGCTTTGCTTGGACAGTATTTTTCCATATTTGTTTGTTTGCGGACTGTTATCCTCATCTTTATAGTTGTTTCGGCCAACTATTCTAACTTTCGTCACGTGGTTAACCGCGACAGGATAGGAATGCTAAATCTCTTAACTGTATCCTCAGTTATTACTGCTTTCTTTAGTTGTCGTCTCACCACATTTTGCCCAACTAATCCTCTGGCCGGCTTTTAGGTAGGATTGAAACCGCTATCTTCAGAAGTCTCACTGTAGAGATTCAACTTCTCTCGCCACTGCAACACAGGCCCGGAAGGGCGATCAAGATTGTTTTTTTTTTTTGTTGTTTTTTTTTGTTTTTTTTTTATAAATCCAAATTTTTGTTATCTGATCTTCAATTGTGCTGTTCCTACCTGTTTTTTTTTTTTCTTATAAATCCAAATTTTTGTTATCTGATCTTCAATTGTGCTGTTCCTATAAATTATTGGAATTTCAACAACTATAAAAAAAATAGGATAATAGTTCGCATATAAATAAATATACAACTTACTCATCCCATAAAGAAGTCCAATAATTAATAGTACTTTTTCAATCTGAATAGTTTTGAAAATATTAAACAATAGCTTCCAAAAGCCAAACGATCGTCTGGTTCTTTATAAAATAGTTTCTTGGGTAAATGTTGGTTTCATTAGAATTGGATAATTCTCTAAATTTACAAAACTGACAAAAGAAAAATACGTTTTGGTTTATTTACAAAGAATAGTCTCAGTGTGGGAGGTATTAACCCCTTTGGGTCAGCGTTGTTTGCACTTATAAACCAAACGAATGTTTTAGTTTTCTAATGGATAGAAACAAAACGCCAGGACTGGTTTTGTGAATGAAAACAAGCTGTTGCTGTTTCTTGTCATTCATGATTGTTATTTGTTATGTGTCCACTTGGCATGGCATCAACACGGAGTTATTATTGTAATTGGCAACAATAATTATGGTAATAATTTCTGGTTATTCTTTAATTACTGTCAACAAACTGCCATTCTTCTTAAATTTTTTTTTTTCATATTTGTTATGGATATTAAAATGAGGAAGTGGACTTTTTTTTTTTTTTTTTTTTTCTTTCCTTTACCTTTTTGGAAAATAGCTCAGTTTTTGTTCTAGGCATTATTTATGAAACGAGATCTTTCTCTTCTCTATTGTAATTTTCATGGTAAGTGTTCGTCTAGGCTCCAATCTATGCCCTCCTCCAAGCCAAATTTTCATAAAAAGCACTCGTCTAGCTACAATCACTACCAATAATTTCCTGTACTCTATCTGTACATAAATCTGAACATAGATTCCATGACCAAAGCTTCTTTCCTAGAACTGTTGGCTAGTGGAACTCTGTTCTGCTGGCAGGCTTTCCAGCCGACTACAATGTAAAAAGGTTTTGATATCCCGACTCCTTAAATCAAATTCTGTCCAATTTCCACCACCAACAGTCACTAAGCTGTTGTCTCCGTGATTATTTTGTTAACCCTCATCTTTGAGTAGCCTTCGGACTTTGATAAGCGATAACTAGGGCTGTGACAACAGCATATTATTTTCATTGTTTTGACTCTTGAGTATATATCTGTTAATATCTTATGTTTTTATGTAGACTGATGGGGTTCTCAGTTGATTGACTGTCTTACTGTGTCTAATAAATACTGTAATCAAGAGAATGAAAAAAATATTTTGCAGTCACAGCCCTAGTAATAACTCCTTGCAAAAATAAACTATAAGTGAGTGTGTGAGGACACTTTTCAACCTATATATTCAACAAATTTGATATATAGAGAATTCAGACATGTGAAAAAATTCTTTAATTCTATTTCATCGGGTACAAAGGGCTTTTAAGGGGGCAAAATTGCAAAATTGGTGCGTGGGGCGGGAGGTCGGATTTTTAACTGTTGGTCAACTGCTTCATGAATGCACATGTGTGGCCGGAAAACACAACGTGTTCTTTTAAGTTCATTTTTTTATAATGAATTTGACATTACGTTTAATGCCTTTGGGTATTTCTGTTTATAAGAATTTTGTACGAATCAAAATATAATATTAGGTTGGTGCAAAAATAATGTCGTTTTTGATGTTCAACTTAATGTCAAAAAATGACATTATTTTTGCACCAACCTAATATTATGCATATTTTTCAACCAGTCAACGCTGGGCTATCTGCTAGTACACACACACCTATATATATATATATATATATATATATATATATATATATATATATATATATACATACATATACACACACACGATATCTATTGTAATAAATCCATATGGTTGTCTGTTTGGTGTTTATTTGTTGACAATGACGTCATAGCGCGCGCACACACACACACATATATATATATATATATATATATATATATATATATATATATATGTATATATGCTATGGGATCATACATTACGTCATAGCAGATGACGTAATGTATGACAGGCCAAAAGTGAAGATAAAGATTTGCAAGGCAGCCTGCTAGTATATATATGTATGATACATAATTTTTTGCTGTATCACAGCTCGTCAGTGTAGTAAGATAGGCAAGCAGAGATCCAAGCTCAAGAATCGATGCTTCTAATCATTTGGCTGTCAGTTACAAACCATAAGTGAAATCTCAATATTTATGTATGCATTGTCGACTGTCAAAGAATGCCTCATTTGTTTACAGTTTTAAATTTTCACTGATGACAATTGACAGTCATCTAGACAGCTTTTTCATAACTCATCAGTGTGGCTAGACATAGTGAGGGAATGAACCACGACAGCCAGGCCGCTATCAACTGGTGCCGGATATCTTGCCATCTAAGCTAACTAACCTACTGCTGAGAGTGGAATAAATTATATTGTTTAAATGTATTTGTTTACAAATTTTATGATGCTGCTAACTGAAAGGACTTTTTTTTAAGTCTTTCATTGTGACTGTTACACCTGAAGAAGGTCTGAGGTTATATCTTTTTGAACTTGGGAATCTACATGGAATTTCGAATGGAACCTTTTATTTAATCCATCAGGGTAACATGCTCTCGTTTAGTTGGTCATGACAAGGGAGAAATATTAAGTAATTCATAAGTACTTTTTTTTTTTTTTTGCGAACTGTTCTCATCTTTATAGTAGTTTTACCATATTTCGGCAAACTCGTCCTCTGGTTTTCTTCAGGTGATTAACCACGATGGGATAGGAATGCCGAATTTTGTAACTTATCCTCAGTAATTACTGCTTTCCATAGTTGTCATGTCACCACATTTTGGCCGACTAATCCTCTGGCCTGCTTATATAGGATTGAAACTGCTATTTTCAGACAATACTCACCTGGAACCGTAGAGACTCGATGCCTCTATCTGCACAATGGGCCAGGCCCCACAATTGTATTTTTCATATCTTGAACATTCATAAGAGTGTAATTTACAACTGAATTTTACCAATTACTTTATCCATTACACCTCAAGAACAATTCTAGCATAGAATTTCAGGAGCCTGAAACATGATACCACATTTTTGTTTCGTTTTCAATTCTATAGTTTTGCTGATTTAATCATTTTTTTTATTTTTATTTTTCGTTTTTATCTTTCAGGTCACATTGATCAACACAATCTTGACCTCGCATCAAAATCACACTTGCTACAGGGTAGTAAACGTGGGTGTGAGACATACAGTCAGTGGGTACCAACAGATACTATGGCACCTAATGTGATTACACGTGAACAAAGCCTAGACAGTAATTCAGACGCATCCTCCCCAACTGAACCCGAGAAATCTACTCGAAAGCATCATAATCCGATGCCGATCATTGTGATAATGGCCCCAGACAATGCTTTTGATCACCTACTCCCTGAAGGACCCCAGTATTCTTCCTATCCCTACCACTGCTCCCAGCAGCGTTACTGGCGCTCCAAAAAGGCTACGTTCCTTTTTTGCATCGTTATCATGGTACTACTTGCTTTGTTCTGCATCACAATTATTGCAACCACCAACATCGTCCATCAGGCTATTCAATCTGGCCATTATGGTGCACGCCAACCCCTTGTTCACACATCATGTGGGCCTATGAAAGGAGAATACCAAGATGGAAGTTGGGTTTTCCGTGGAATACCATATGCTATGCCACCTGTTGGAAGCCAAAGATGGAAAGCTCCTAGCTCCAACCAGATGCCTAATGGTCGATGCTGGGAAGAAACCCACATAGCTACCTCCTATCCAAATGCCTGCTTTCAAATGGACACTGTTCGTGCAAAAGTCATTGGAAGTGAAGATTGTTTGTATCTGAATGTTTGGATGCCGCAGAGCTACGATGACAGTAAGCCGCAATTGCCAGTTGTTGTGATGATGCAAGGTGAGAAGCAATCCTTTGGAAAGGATACGCCACAGAAATCATTTGAATTTATTCGTCACTATGTCAACAAAGCCCAAGCAGTTTTTGTTAGCGTCAATTACAGACTTGATGTTTTCGGATTTTTGGCAACTCGAAATCTGTCTCAAAAAGACAGTATGGAAAATTTCACAGGGAATTTTGGCCTCTTGGATCAAATTATGGCTTTAGAATGGATTCAAAAAAATATTGAACACTTTGGTGGAAATCGCAGTGAGGTAATTATTTCTTTCTTTTTATCTTTTTTTTTCTTTTTTTTTTTTTCTTTCATATATTTGCTTAACTCTTTCACTACCATTAGGATAATGTCCCAACAAACAAAATTTGATTAAAGTGTGCAGATGTATTTCGATGGTCAACCCCTGGAGCTTTATTATTTCTGATATAACTTCTCTGATAAAATTATGTTTGAGATGGATATATTTGTTGATGACACCACACTCTATAATAGACATGAGAGAAAAACGAATGTACATATATCCAATGAAATGGTAGAAAACGACCCTCTGTAATTGAATAGGGCCATAAATGGTTGTTGACATGTAATGCTACTAAGAGTAAACTTCTTTCCTTCAACTAAAAAACCTTCTCAACCACCGATTGCAATGACACTACCTGAGAGCCCATCCTTCAAACTTCTTGGCTTAACATTCACAGGCAACATGAATTGGAACAAACATATCTAGGACATTGCCAAGGTTGCTGTAACGAAGTTGGGTTTCCTTTATCATGCTAGAAAATTACTTACACTAGAGTGTATAATATATTTTTACAAAGCTACAATTCACCCATGCATGGAGTATTATTGCCATATCTGGGCTGGTGCAGCTACCATGTCTCACTTTTAAACAGGGTCCAAAAAAGAATCTCAAATCTAATGGGTCCTGCACTATTTGCCAAGGTCCGACCTCTGTCCTATAGTCCCACTGCTGTATCTGTTTCGCAAGTAGTTTAATGAAATGTCTTCATAAACTCATAGCACTTATGCCCTCCCCCCAACGTATATATTCCCAACTAACCAGACAAGTTGCAAAACCCCACCCCTTTACTGTTAAGGTTATTAAATGCCAGAAAGCTTTCTATTCTAATAGTTCCTTTCCTCAAACTGCAAGACTTTGGAATTCCCTCCCTGTTTTCTTTCCTGACTCTACTAACCTACAGAGGTTTCAATGTAATGTTAAACAGACATCTCACTGATCAACTCTCCAACAATCCTCTGTCAGACACGAGTTCAAATAGTAGCCCCTTACATCCAAGTGGTAATGTCTTGTTTGGGGTAAAAACAGTTAAAAAAAAAATAAAATAAAATAAAAATGAATAATAACGTCAATAATAGCCATACAAGTATATCAAGTCAAGTGCAGCTTACACCTCAAGAAAAAAAAAAACAAGGAGCTCAGAAACCAGCAGAATACAAGATATAACTAAACTATTTGGGGCGTAGATTTCAGATCCTGAATTTTTTTTTTTTTTTTTTTTTACATAGGCATAACCACTTATCAAGGCCCAGAGACCACTCGAGGATAAGGTTTAAAAGTGTACAGTAGTCAATTGGACAATATAGCAATCGTTAGTAATGGAAATTTGGTAAATTTGTTAACTTAAGTGGAACGGCTCATCAAGAACTTGTTTACATTGGACTTGAAGACAATCAGATTGTAGTCAGCTGGAAAGCAGGAAAACAGAAGACTGTTTCATAGGTGTACACTTCTAAGAAAGAAGCTTTGTGCATGGAATCTACGTTTAGGTTTAGGCACAGATAAAGAGTGGGGGAAATTATTGATAGTGTTTTCAGCTAGACAAGTGTTTCTTGTGAAAGTTTGGCGAGGAGGGACCATAGATTGAAGCTCAGTCGAGCACTTGTCATGAAAATAACGATAAAGCAAACTCGCAACATCTTTTCTGTGAGATACAGGTTGCAGGGAAGAGAAAAGGACATCTCCTACGAGGCTACAAAGTCTATTTTGAACTCTATCAAGGCAGGTAAGTCCTTTCTAGCAGCTCCTGCCCAGATGTGGCAACAGTACTCTATCCTTGGACATACCCGGCTCTTATATAGATAGAGAATTGCATCAACAGTGAGATATCTACTGGATCGCTAGAAGGATCCCACCATTTTTCCAGTGGCCTTGGCAACAGATTTGATTTCCATGTTCCATTTGAGATCAGGACTAAAGGTCAAGCCCAGAAGCTTGTCAAAACATGAGGCCTCCCCAAGACGAGAGCCATTTATTTCAGTTGATGCCAGATGTGGATCAGAACGTTGATCTAAAGATAGAAGCTTGGTTTTAGATGCATTAAAAGTAACCAGCCACTCTATTCTCCATTGTACCACATGCTCAAGATCAGGAGAGAGAATCGGAGAACTTTGTCATTTATGCTCTTAGATGTGCTACCATAGATGGTAGTGTCATCAGCATAAATGTCTACGAATGATGTAAGGATGTGATTTGAAAGATCATTAATGTAAATCAGGAAAAGAGTTGGGCCCAGGATGGATCCCTGAGGGACTCCAGCGTTCTTTTTATGTTCTTTTGTACAGCCGTAATTGTTGAGGAAGATGTAGAGGAAAACTTATTTGTAGTTTGTCAATTTACAAGGCTTTAGTGACAATTGAACAAGTCAGAACGTTTATTTTTTGCAGAGAGGACCTCGTGAAGGTATCGTCTCCTCACATTCAGCATCTGGTATTCTCAAATGATCACTCATTTGGTATGAACCAGGCTCAACGTCATTTAACTTTGGTGACCTAATGACAATAAATGTGCCAACATGACTGTAGCCTTATGCAAGCTATTCAACTTAGTAGGGAAACGAGTTTCATATAATGAGACTAGCGGGGAGAGGTGCGCCGGCTTTGCCTGGTCATAAAATACGCTTAAATATGATATTTTAATTCATCCAGATTTCGTATATATTATTATAGTCATGATTTCTAAAGTAAAAAATAAAGTATTTGGGTGCCATCAGCTAGAACCGAAAGCAAAACTATAGCATTTAAAGCTGGTGACGTTACCACAGTACCAACATGATGCGTACATGAACTGATTCAAAATTAAAAATAAACTAAGATGAATGTACAAAATGTACAACGACTTTTTTAATTTTGACTCCTTGAAAACTATTTTAATTGGTCTTTAACCATATATTATTGACACATTTTTGTTTCTGATCTAAGTCTTTTTGCCAGCTTTAAATGTCACCGGCGATCTCAAGTGGATTGATAATTATTCATTTTTATTTTATTTTTTAACTGTTTTTACCCCAAACAAGACATTACCATTTGGACGTAAGGGGCTACTATTTGGAATCATAAAGAATGATCCATAAAAAATCCAGTCATTTCAGGCCCCTAACGCTGCTGTTTCGTAAGTGATAGCGGTTGAAAATATGGAAACACAGACGTATAGCCTTTTATATATTAGATTACCCTTCTAGAGAAATGCTTTGACAAAAGGTTTGACTTGCAATGAGCTTACTGTGCATTTTGACACCATTTTTATGCTTTGGTGTATGAAAATGCTAAATCTATATGCTAAAGTAATGTCAACTCCCCACCCCCTGCCATCTACTTAAAGATATAATAGCTCTTTAACAAGCGCTATGTAGAATTCTAATATGGTAACACTTATGCCTATAATTGATGCATGTTTACAGAAATTATAAGTCTCCTTCAAATGATTTCATAATTCTCTACATTAATTCTGGCATAACTGACTCTCACAAAATAATCTTACATTGAAGAAGTCGTAGTAACTGTTACTTGCACATAAAAACATTACCAATAACCAGTTTCACCAGGACTTATTCTTTATAGGATAATTTTAATGGCTACAATCGTATGCCATAATGTGATTACCGAACACTAAACTAAAATGGGAAATGCTGAATAAATTATTCTCAAATTTATTTTTATTAAAGTAATCACAATTTTATATTTTTCACAAATCAACACCGAAATATGAATGAATCCTATTTTAATCAACTAAATCACTTATAGTGAAAAGAGTTGTTTCCTGCTTTTTTTTTTCTCAGAATTAATACTCTAATATTTCTATTTTTTAATGAAATTATTTTAGATTTACTCCAGGAAACGCCAAGACACGAGCCTTGCTAGTTTCTACACGAGGCTTTTTTTATTTTAGTTGTAACTATTTTTACTCTGGAAGAACAAGTGATTTTTTTTATTAATCTAAAATTGGGACACATCTGTCTGAATTTTTCAGATTTATTGCTGTAGTGTTGGTGGAATGTTTTCCTCCTACTTGTTAAAATATGTTAACTATTGTACGCTCCAGGCTGATCTGTCTGTAATAAGCTGCTGTCAATTTCTTTTTCATGCTATTGTCATTAACTCAAAAATTCGTTAATTGTTTCCTTTGCAAATGTTTTCTTATTTGAAAAGATTACTTGACAGATTTCCAAAATAAAAGGAATTAAGACTATAAGTTGGTGTTTTCACCAAAAAAAAAACATTTGTGCACTTTCGTCTTTAATTTTACTTGTTTATTTTAATTTTTTTATATTTAACTGCTAGGATTTTACCTGACATTTATTTTTATGGCTTATTTAAAAAAAATTTTTTTTTTTTAATTTGTGCATTTATTATCTTTGTTTTATATATACAAGGGAGTCATGGCTTACCAAGGCCCAAAGGCCACTCAAAATAATGGTGGTTGGTGAAAATTTGGTAGAATTTGATTATTTAATAAGATTGCTCAACAAGAATTTTTTTTACATTGAAACTACCATCAAGAAAAGACCGTGTTGTAGTCAGCTGGGAAACAGCCTCGCTGTAGAGTTCCGCAAGCGTACAATTTTAAGAAAGAAAATTTAGGCATGCCAATGCTACCATAGTTAAAAAAAATAATTTTTTTTTTATAACTAGCAGGGAGGGGGGGGGCTTTGCCCAGTTGTAAAATACGCTTAAATATATTTTAATTTATCCAGATTTTGTACATATTAGTCATGATTTTAAAAGTAAAAAAATAAAAATAAAAAGTATTTTGGTGCCCTCAGCTAGAATCGAAATCGAAACTATAGCATTAAAAGCTGGTGATGTTACCATTGTACCAACGTGACACACACATAAACTGATTAAAAATAAACTAAGATAAATGTACAAAATGTTTAACGATTTTTTTTTTTTTTTCAAGTTTGACCCATTTTTTTTGACCCCCTTAAAAAAAACAATTTTAACTGGTTAAAGACCCATCAAAGAATGGGCCATAAAAAAATCCAATCATATGAGGTCCCTAGTGCTGCTCTGCGACTTTTAGTTTCAGAGGACAGTTTGAAAACATGGAGACCAACAGACAGACATATAGCCGTTTATATATTAGATTAAGCTATGACTTAAAACTACAAACAATAGGAACTTTTTAAAAGGGGCAGTGGGTGTGGTGAGGTATGTTTTAGTCGCTATTATTCCCAGGTTTTCTCTGACCTGAAGCGGTAATATTGTCAAGATTGTAGATTGCTGTAGATTGGCCTCCCTTTGTTTACAAAGGGAGGCCAATCTACACCATTACCTTTGTTAATACCTACATAGTCATTTTGTTTAACATCCGTTTTAATTGCTGCCATGTTGTTTAACCAGGAGTTAAATGTCCGGCATAATCACACGGACACAAGTTCTTGTTAAATCACCAAAGTTAAGCAACGTTGAGCCCGGCGAGTACAAATAGGTGACCATTTGCGAATAATTAGGCAATGTATGTATTCAGGTAAGTGTATATGTAGAACACCTCAGGGGGATGAACACTTCTGCCTTGCACAATTCTGGGTCACTCTTGGGCAAGGTGTAGCACTTGTTAGCCTCTCTGATATTCTGGAGGATTACCATAAAGAAGATAGATGGAGCTCCTCAGTCGTGGTGAAGGCAATACATTTAGGAAAGGAAGGGAGGTCTCTGTTGAAAAACCAAAGGAGAAAGAGGTATGCCATTGACCCTGTACAATAATCTTCTAGTAATGGTATCACAAACAAAACACTTGCTTCTAATTTGTTATGAACCAGCATGGAAGTTGTAAGGCTCATAAAACTCATGAAAATATTCATGTCAATGCGCAAAAGATCTATATCTATCTATAAATATAAAAGTGAAAATGTATGTGTGTTCACTTTTTCTGTGTGTCTACAAAAGGCTTTTTTCAGAGAAGCGGTCGCTCGCTTTAAAACTTTTTATATCACATATAAATTGTAATATCTCAAAGTTAACAACGAAGCTCGCCTGTCTATTTAATTTGCTCGATTTCAGGAAGATAAATATTCAACATTTGTCGTTCGCCGCATGTGGGTTAGTCTTTTTCCTATAACATCTTGGGGGGGGGGGGGAAAGCGTTCAGCAGTAAATGAAATCCCGCAGTCAAACTTGACCTCATTAACTCATTAAAACGGGCACCTGCCAAATCCAAGTAATTAAATAAATTCAAACGTGTTTCCGTTAGCATCTCGCGGTGGGGCAATGGTTAACGTCGCACTTTTTTTTTTCACACTTTAATTTACAATTTTGCCTCAACAGTTCGGGTTTGATCCTCATACTTACTTTTCTTTTTTTTTTTTAACCCCCCACCCCACCCCCGGAGTTACCACACACACCTCCGAACACCCGGGCAATGCCGGGTACCCCTCGCTAGTGTATATATATATATATATATATATATATATATATATAAAAGCGAAAATGTGTGTGTGCACTTTTTGTGTATGTCCAGCAAAAGTTCGGGTCACTCCATCTTAAAACTTTATATACTGTCTAAATCATATGAGTTACGAATGGAGGTCACATCTATCTTTAATTTGCCCTACTTCTAAATGCTATTTTTGAGATTTTTTTTCAATCACCGCGTCTTTTTGTTTTTTAGTATAAAAAAGCAAATCTGTATCAGCAGTTTCCCGGCACTCGTGGCAGGAACGTCCAGAAAAGCAATAAAGTTTGATCAATGCAGGGGGAAACCTCTTATATCAGACAATTGCTATTCATTGGGACACTCCCTTTTTTATAGAGAGATGGTTTCCTCCTCCCCAACATCTTGGAAAAACAAACAACCAAAGTTGGAAAGAAAACAAAAAACCAGCCTCTCGACGAAAGCCGACTGCAAGATATGTTTGACCTCATTATCATTAAAATCGCGCATTTAAGTTTAATTAAAATCACTTTTCTGTTACTCTGCCATGGTGGGCGAGTGGGTTACAAGTCAGGATTGTTTTCCACCTTCGCCTCAAGGTTCCGGTTCGATCTTACCTACCTACCCAAACTTTTTTTCTGCACAGGCGATGCCAGGCAGTTTTTTTTTTTTTTTTTTTTTTTTTTTTCGTTTTTCCGATTTTTTAAAGAAGTTTAACATTTTACTTTTATTTTATTTTTTTAACTCCCCTCCCTCAACACGCACACCTCCAAACACGCGGGCAACGCCGGTATATATATATATATATATATATATATATAAAAGCGAAAATGTGTTTTTTGTGTGTGCATTTTTTCTGTATGTCCGGCAAAAGCTTTTTTTCCCGCTGCTTCTCGGCTTGCTCACTCTTATTTTTATATGCTACCGAGATAATATCTAACATGAAATGACGTAAAAATCTTATTTTGGCGACTTTTATCTTATAAAATTCACGCTGTCTGTTCAACTTTCATTTGGCTGTTCAACTTTCATTTGTTCAACTGTAGTGAACTACTACTATGATGCTGCTACGGTATGCTTCCTTTATTTCTCTCTTTCTCCCTACTCTTCTACTTTTCCATTCCTTTCTTCTCTCAATGTCACCAGAGGTTTCAGCCAATCGGAATAGAAGACTGTCCTGGAGGGAGATACAAAGAAGAAATCTCTCTCAGACATGCGGAAACGATAGAAGCATCAACATGTGATGGACCAGTTTCCCTGGGTAAAGACTTTTATCAAAGAAATGTACCATCCTCTTTGTACCCTATATCTTGGAAACCTTTGTAAAACATCAATCTTAAAGTCTCGTCACACTTAATTATAACCGGTGTTTTCTTTTCCACAACCATTCTTTTTCAGCACTCTTGTTCTCTCTCTAATGTCGGCGGTGCCCCAAAAAGGGGACCGACCGAAATGGTGACCCTATTTCAAACGTCGTTAAAATTTATGGTAACCGCCATACAACTTTCATTTGCCTTGTTCAACTTTCATTTGCCTTGTTCAACTTTCATTTGCCTTGTTCAACTTTCATTTGCCTTGTTCAACTTTCATTTGTAGGTGACTGTATACGGAGAGTCATCAGGCACAGAAGTCATGTTGGGCCTTTTGACCAGTCCGAAATCTCGTGGCTTGTTCCAGAGGATGCTGGCTATCAATCCAGCCTTTCTACCTATTCGATCACTTCCCCAGGCTACTCGAATGAACAATGACTTTCTTTCACGGACAGGCTGCCACAAAAATGCAGAATGTTTGAGGAAATTAAAAGGAGATGAAATCGTAATGGCAGCAACAGCTCATCGTTTGGAAAACCAACAGCAAGAAATTCTACCTCAAAATCACTATTTTCCGTTGATCATTGATGGTATATACTCATTTTTTTATATGTACATATATTATAGTATATCAAAGTTGGATGTAGGGTACTTTTAGGGAAACTCTGGGTTAGAGAGCTCAATATAATTACAGAGCAATATAAAGTTACATTGAAAAACTGAAGACACCATGTCGGCTATTTGATTATTTATTTTACATGGTAAAATCCTCAAGGCCAAATGAAAATTTAATTGCACTTCAGGAAAACAAACAAAATTTTTTTAAATTCATATCAGAGTTAAAAATACATTCACCGCAGGTCTAAAAAGAATGTAAACAGGAAGGTAGACATTAACTTAATCATTTTTTTATATTTAAAAGTTGATATCAATTTTTTTATCTTTGATAGAAGTGTACTTGGTGCTACCAGATCAGGCCATCTGAAGATATAGACTTCCTGATCTAAAATGCACTAAACCTTAATATTTTTTTTCTTTGCAAAACTCCAAAATCAAGCACTATTAAATATTTGAAAATATAAACAACTTGAAGCGTAAAACTTACCAAAATTACTGGAAGCTTGAAAAGGCTGATATGCAGCAAAAAAAAAAAAATGTAATTACATGTTCATCTGAAATAATTACGTCTATGGTATTTTGAGTTTTATTTTTATCATTACTTTATCCGTTAATGCCGAGCATACTCTTTGATCCTCACTTCGAAATATAGATATTATAATATGTAAAAAAAAAAATAATAAAATAAACGCCATATTACTTTTTTTGTGGCGGACATAGTTCCTCGTTCAATCCCAAACAAAACCGAGAATTCTCCACAAAATCGCTTAAAAATAAGTTAACATTTAAAATAGAAAAACAACTGTATTTATTTGGATTGTTTGGACTGCTTTTCTCCTTTTGGTTGTTATTCTCACATTTTGACCGATGTAACCTCTAACCTTATTCAGTTGTATCTTTACACTGGTTGAAACGTGGAAAAAAAAAAAAATTTTTCCAACAAATGGTTTGTTGGAAAAATTGATCTATCATTAGAATTCAAAATATGTGATGTGTTCATGAAACAAATAAAGTTGAATCGTTTCTATTTTTACATTAATTTAGATCTGTACCGATTTGATTTTTTTTTTTTTTTTTTTTTTTTTTTTTTTTTTAGCTGAGGATTGATATTGTCTTTCCATTTCATAAACACGTTACGTATTTTGAATCCAATAAGAGTTATTGTCAAGATACACATAAAGACGGTGTAGATCGGCCGAAACTTTGTGAATAAAAACCAAAAATAAGATATCAATTCTCATCTCAAACATTTTAAAAACATACAAAAACAATTATTTTTTAAAGTTTTTCTTAATGTCAACATTAAAATTTATTTTTTAAATTAAAATGAAATAATCTCAAAAACCTCGTTAAAATATATTTTGTTTTGTTATCTAAAGGTCAAACCCTGCTGAGTGCTGTTGACGATAGAGGACAAATTGAAGAAAAAGGACCTGAAGTTCCTGTCATGATTGGTATAATAGCTATTTTTTTTAAATTCCAATACTTATGAAAGTGCAATGTCGAATCATAGCATAAGAGTAGAGATCGTTTGCATACATCAAGTAAATGAGCAAACCAAAAGAACTACCGCAGTAAACGGTGTTATGTCAAAATTTGTTCCTGATACTAATAGTAAAGACTTTTTGTTTTAGTTAAAAATAAGTAATAAAATAGGTGTTAAAGAAAAGTTGTGTATTAATTTTTATTTTAAATAATATATTTTACAAAAATAAGTATTCAACCAAGTAATCTTATTTTTCTGAAAATATAAAACTAGCAGGCCACCCGGCGATGCCTTGTCGTAAAATACACTTAAATATCATATTTTTATTCATGCACGTTTCATATTATAGAGTCAATTCTCTATAAATTATTATATTGTACCTAATATCTATATATTAGGTACAATATAATAATTTATATTATTTGTACCTAATATCTATATTATTTGTACCTAATATCTATATTATTTGTACCTAATATCTATATTATTTGTACCTAATATCTATATTATTTGGACCTAATATCTATATTATTTGGACCTAATATCTATTTTAGGGAGTTGAGTTAATGCTTTTCGGGCACTCCCTAATAAAATAAATATTTCAACACAAGCTACTGAATAAACGAACAAACGACTTCGTAAAACTTGCAAGGAAAAGGTTTATTGAAGTAAGGCAAGATGCCATTTAGCTATAGCTGGGATAGAACTCGTCTGCTTTTGCCCGGTAGTTATTCCCAAGTGGGGACCGTTGATACCGATGTAGGCAGAGAGAGAGAGTGAGGAAACAGGTTTGCTCTCCTTGACGTCTCGCTGGAAAAGGTAAGAGTTTTTCTTGTCTGGGACGGAAGCAGTTATAGTTCCTTAAGGGGGTAAGGAAGATCCCTGCGCTATGCCTCTGATTGGTCAGCATGTGCCATATCGCACAGTCAGGGGAGGCACTGACGCACAAGAAAAGAGTTCTATTTGTTTCTACTACACTATATTTGTACCTAACATCTATATAAGGTACAATATAATTTATAGGGAATAATTTAGAGAATTAGTGATTTCAAAAGTTTAAAAGAAATGGCTTAGTGTCATCAACTCGAATTGAAACCCAAACATATAGCCTTCTAGTCGTATCTGTTAGCATATGTTTTAAGAATACAAAACCTGCAAAAAATAAAATTTAACATAACTTTTAATTAGCGCATATTTGGGGTTGGAAAAGTCAGGTATAGTCAACTTATGCCAAGCTAAGGTCAATGTTTTCTTTTCTGCAATTTCGGCTTCTTAGCAGGTAAAATACCTGCTAAAAACCAAATTGAATGTTTGCTACAGATTAAAATACCCTAAATATCAAATTTCAACATATTTAGAGGAATTTGGTAGACTTTTCGCATACAGGTCATATATATATATTATCCTGAATTCTATTCATGCATAGTTTCTACATTCTGCATAGAAACTATGCATGAATAGAATTTAGGATAATAATGAGATAAAACTAATCATCTAATAAAAAAACGATAAAAAAAAATTAAGTATTTACTGATCATTTTTCAAAGAAATTTACAAATTAGTTAACCTTCATGTAGTTGCTCACATATCCATAACTGAGTATATTAAAAATTTTGTTTTAATAATTTTTAAATAGAAAAAGTAGACTTTTAATGTCAATGTCAGAGCAAGAAAAAAAAACTCAACTTTATAGTTTTATTGATTATTTTGTCTCTTGATTATTTGGAGTAAAATAATCAAATTGATGTTTTTCTTTGGGAAATATAATGAAATGTTTTTTGTACTATACGATGCATAGTTTGTTTGCTTGAACATAGTTTTATCGTTCGATAACAGTTAAGTGCTGAGAAAATGAAACTACTGAATATAAGAAATTTGAACATCTCATCGGAAGTTATGTCACGGATGCAGTTTAATATCAGGAACGAATTTTGACCAAACACCGTATATTGTGGACTTTGAGTAAAGAGCTCTTCTGATTTGCCAGTAGGTGGGTAAAGTGTTGCATAACTTCAACTAATAGGCTCAATTGGATTGCTAAACCTTCATTTCTTAACGTATTTAAAGCTGTTAACTATAGTCAATATCCGTCATCTTGAAAAATGGCAGGTGCAAGTAGTCAAATGTTTAGCTGGCTTCAGGAAACTCTCTTTTTGTTCAGTTTTGGGGATGGGTGACTCCTCCTTTTTGTGACTTAAAAGATAACCTTGTTTTAACATGCACATGTTAGTGATAAGTGTGTGTGTGTGTGTGTGTGTGTGTGTGCGTGTGCGTGCGCTCTTACGTACAGTTCACTGTTATGTGTGTGTGTTCTTCTTACAGTTTCTTTTGCCTTGGAAGGTTTTCGAGACATGTATGTGCAAATGTAATGTGAACATACGTGCTTGCCTTGGCCAGCGGATGATGCCTTCTGGTCGCTGGTCTGCCATCTTGCTGAGGAAGTGGTACTGCAAACAGATTCATTAATGAACAAGATGGGATGAAGCTTCAATCTTTTATTCAAAGCAAGCCTACATCTCGGACCCTGGTTGTCGGGGAGGGACCCAAATTCCCATCTGCTTCATCTGCTGCCTAGACCAACTCTCAGCCCATGTGGTCGTCAACCGAAAGCCTACCCACAATTCCCGTGTCACCCCTTAATTTCTGATACATTCTATTTAGGTCGTTCAAGGGTGACTTGAGTTTGATGTCAGTCAAACCTAACCTTCTGACCTTGCTAACTCACTGATGGGAAATCAAAATATGCTTATATAACTTTCTATTTCTAAAACTACCTATATAGCAATTAAGCTGGCATTCCCAATACTACATTAGTACTTTTTCTTATTTTTTATTTTCAGTGTTATATTAGTTTAGTAAGAAAAGTCCTCCAAGTACGCACATGTAAATAGGTCTTTTAATTCACAAAAAGGATGTCATTCCTGTTCAAAACTGAATAAAGTTTGAGGAAATAAAAGTAAGCCGAACCTTTGCCTGAAAAAAAATAACCCGTAGGCGGGAACAGTGATGAATCTGATTGGTTAACTAACTAAACTTAAGATGTGTGTGGATGTATGTGTGTGTATTCAACATTTCTCGCGGTTTACGGTAGCCAAATGGATTAGGTCCTTGCTAATGAAGCCAGGGATGGATTCTGTCGACGGGTTCGAATCTATCAAATGGTGTTAATCGTGACACCCTGCACTGATGATTCCCGAAAGGATGAAATCATAGTGTCTATAGGTATCTAATAATCATAGTAAATAATTATATATATGCACAGATGATGTCAAAATCATAAGATCACCCTCAGCCGTCTTGAATGACACTTAAGTTTTATATAAACGTTAATTGCAATTTCCATGGTTAACGTTAGTCGTGTGGTTTATTCCTTGCTAATGGAGTCAGTTCGAATCTTCAGACCAGCAGTAATTGTGACTCTGTGCACTGATGATTCCCAAAAGGATGAAACAATAGTGTCTGTAGGTATTAAAATAATTATAGTAATTATATATATATATATATATATATATATATATATATATATAACTTACTACCTAACTCTACTCGCATACTGAGCATTGAAGTAAATACAGAAACTTTATGCATAAAATATTCTGTTTATAACATTTTATGTGGACAAATGAAATTAAAATATATATTTCTACGGGGGCTTTCATACTATATCTAGAAATAAATTGTATAATTTTCCTTTTCTTTCAGCATTTTCCAATTGGCATAACCTATGCTCCGAGAACTATCCTGATGGCAACTTATTTAACACAATTGCATCTCAATTTAAACTAAATGCTCAATCCATCGAAGAACTTGCTAAGATGTATGCTAAACGTAACATAAGCAACGAAGAAATGTTAGAAGCAATGTTGCTCGACATCCGAATGTGCCGAGCTCAGAAACTGTTGTCAAATGCGAATTTCCCTGTTTATTATTCAATCATCCATCCTCATTCCATCTTGCCATCGGAGAGGAACAGAACCAACAACTCTTCTCTACCGGAACCATCTTCATTCACCAATCACACATCATCCAATCACATAAAATGTCCTCCTCAAAATGACAAAGATACAAGACACAACCTTTTCTTGTCTGAACTGCAACAACTCTGGAAAGAGGGCTTCTCGCTCATCAAAACCGGCCACCCGTCCACTAGCAAAATGCCCAACACAACAGCACTAATTTCTGACAACGTGATTACAGTTGAAGCAAATTACCATCAGAGAGAATGTGCTTTCTGGTCGCAGCATAAGATTGTCTAAAAAGTTAACAAGATGATTTGGAATTTTAATCTAAAAAAAAAAAACAAATTGGCATCGATTAGGCAATACGGTTTTCATTGGCTGTTTTTTTTTTGTTTGTTTTTTTTTCTTTAAAAGAAAAAAAAAAACGAAAATGGTTATATCTTTGCATTTTTGCCCTATCTTCCATAATAGCTGACAGAACTTAAACGCTGGGATCAAAAAAAGTGATTCATGTAGACTTGAATTGATCTGTGAATCTTAAGCCCCTCCACCCCAAAGAATATCTCATAAACTTTAGCTTTGTTGGCTGAATGGAATTCAAGGTTGAAATTTGAAAATGAAAGTAATCTCAAAGCAAATGAGGATATCACATTGGATATGCTGGAGAAAACGCAAGAAAATCGTTTTTTTTTTTTGTTTTTTGTTTTTTTGTACATTGTTTTCTTACATAAACTGTTATTGTTTCTCCACTTTCAACATAATTACGCAACTGTACTTGAAAGTTCTTAAAATGAAATAGAACTTTAAAAATGAAATGGAAAACAAAAAAATGCCTCAACAAAAATTTGCAAAGATAAATTCTCAAAGCTGTGCTTTTCCTTTTCGATGAATGTCATCCTATTCGGGCTGAACTGATTTTGACATTGGTTCTTGGAGAAATTTTCTTTCACCGTCCGTCGCTGGCCAGTTAAAAGTTTGTATTCCTGAAAATAGACTTAAAGGGTTCAAATGTGAGGTCAGAACGCGAGAAAAGACATCTGAAAGCAGAAAATTAACCAACAACTGTTTTTTGTTGTTGTTTTGTTTTTTTTTTGTTTTTTGTTTTTTTTGTTTTTTTAATTTACATGATTTTATATTCTCTGCTAAAATAATTGCCCATTTTGAAGCGGATAAAATAGATTCTGGAACTTCAAAAGGTAAATTCTGTTTTCAGAAGGAAATGATATTTCATTTCTATAAAGGTAGAATGCTTCATTTTAAAATTATTTTGAAATGAAAAAAAATGAATTTTACATCATTTTTCCTTGTATCTTCCAGACATTTTTTGATTTATGATAAATCATTGAAGCAAACTTTGTTGAAGATGTTCAAGTATTGCTGGTGTGATAGTACTTTTAATTTGGGATATGTCTTAATTTATTCCAGGGAAAAAATGAGAAACCTGTATCATTTTTTTTTTTTTTTTTTTTGTGGTGGGGAGACTGTCAGGTCTCCCAAAACTATGCTTAATGAACAGCTTTCGATTTGAACATTTTTTTTTTTTTAATCAGTATCAATTAAAATGACCTCTCCTTGCCATTTTAATCGTTAGTGAATTATTTTTTTTTAAGTCTCATCTTAGCTTTCAACCATCTCTACAGTAGCACATCAAATATTCGAAAATCTGCCATGATATTATTTTTCGAATCCCTTTACTGATTATTTCAAAACAAATGGCAACCCAATTTTATTAAATATTCTGTCCAGATGTAAGTTGATTCAAAACAATTTGTGGCAGCAAGAAGATTATACACATTCCATATAAGATGAAAGCCACGATATAAAACTTCAGTGCTTTTTTTTTTATCCATAAAATGAAGAAAAATGATGTCTGTTATTAATTGGAATTTTAAATGATAATATCAATTAAATCACATTTCTGTTTTAGCATTTCTAAATGAAAAAAAAACTTTTCATTTGGTTTGTCAGTTTTATTTTTTTTTTTTTTTATCTTAAGCTAAAGTTTTCTCTGTATGCACAAAGAAATATTAGATATGTCTAATATCTATAATATTGTGTATCTGCAAAAGTAGAAACAACCAAGGTGTTCCATTGTAAAAGAGCAGAATATGTATTTAGTGTTGCATACTATACACTTGAGTGTCCATTTTAGGTACCCAGGTTTCATGTCTTGGACCCACTGAAGATTTTTATAAATTCCGGTTAAAGAATTTCTTAGGGTTTTCGTCAGCTGTTCATGTATACAAACGCTAGAAAAATCATCAGATAACTGTTCTTTCTCATGATTTTTATAAGATTTCTGGAGAGTCTAACATGTGAAACTTGAGTACCTTAAATAGGCACGTAAGTGTATAGTAATATGTAATAATATACACACGCTTACACACAACTATTACACAATGGTTCTTGTATGACCTGGGGGTTGTAAACGATACTAAAATATCTTAATTCTCTGAATCTGTTGAATATATTTTTTTGTAAATACTAAGGACGTATTTGGTTATCTTTTGAAATGTAAAATTTTCTTAGTACTATGAAGAAAATTTTAAATAAAATTTTAAGATTAGATTCGCATTTCTTGAACCAGGTTTTGATTTGTACAAAGAAACAAAGACGGCAATGAACATAGTTTTAAGTTTTCAACCATTCAAATTTTATTATTCTGACAATTTTTTTTTTTTTTTTTTTTTTTTTTTTACATTAATTTTTATAGTCCATTCAATGGGTTTTTTTTTCTTTTTTATATTTAGAAGTTAATGAACAATTTAGACAGTAAATTCTTGTGATTAACTGACTGAAAAACAGTTTTACGTTCATAGAACTCGAGTTCAATGATTAATACTAGAAATTTAATTCATTAATTCATATTAATGAATAAAAAACCTTGTTCAAGATATAGCAGTTATTTTTACGAATTCAATGCTTAGAAACTAAGTTTTGGTTATCTTTACGATCTCTGTTTAAACTTCTCTTCCTGTTGCTCCTTCGTATTTAATTGACTTTTTTTGTATCTTTTGTTTATTAAATTGTTAGGTGGAAGTACAGAATAGGTAAAGGAAGCTCTCTCTCTCTCTCTCCCTTCCCATGTTAAATTTTTTTAAACACGTTTAGAAAAAGAAACATTCTTAACATACAGGTGTAACCGGAAGTGAAGTTGAAACAGTAAGCGTAAAGATAACGTAAGTTTTACTTTGAAAGATTGCCAGAGAATTATGAAAAGTATTGTCAACTGCTATTAAAAAAAGAATCATTTTGTTCCTTCCCCCCCCCCCCCGTTCTTTGCTTTGTTTCATTCGAAAACTTTTTAAAAAAACGTTCTTGGAAATGAAAAATAACTTTTACATCTGACTGAGAAACTAATTTCTTTTAAAGAAATTGCATTTGTTGTCTTTTAAAACTTCAGGACTTCAGAAAAAAATACTAAATGCATCAGACTTTTCCTTCATTTGAAAGGTGTACTTTTCGAATTAGAAGGCCTGGATAATTTAACTTTCTTTGATCAGAAAAAAAAATTAGTTTCCTCCTTTTCATCACTATTTTTTTTCTTCTTGAATTTAAATTGATCTTAAGCAGAAATCTTTTCGTTACTGCTTTCGAATGAATATACATACTTGTTTTCCTCATTCTAATTACCAAGATGGTATGTTTTGAATAACTGTTTTCTCATGAAGACGTTTTTAGGATGTTGTTAAGTGATTGACCAATATTCCTGCTTTAAAACCACTCACTACTTAAGCACGTTTTGTTTTATTTGTAAACATCTGTTTAAACTGTGACATTAATCGAGAAATCGTGCCAATAAATCTTTCTATGCATGTACATGGTAAAATAAAGGAAAAATTTCCTATGTGTTAGATACAAATCTGTTATGCAAATGGCTTTGTTCAAAACACACACCCACGTGTGTGTATGTGTGTGTGTGAGTGATGGGACGATTCCGAAATTTTTCCTAATTCCGATACAATTACCGATTTTGATTCTTTGAAAATCACTAAATATCTAGTTGTAGTTATTTTTAGATTACCGTAAAAACCGATGTGATATATTTTTGTGAACGTAAAAATACACTTGTGTGGGTGATTTTTAGATTTGTTTGGAGCTTTAAACTAATACATTTACCATTTTATTTTAAGTAGCAGTAATGGGAAATAAAGTTTTAAGCAAAAACAAACCAAATAATAATTACAAGAATCATTTTAGCATCGGAAAGTAGGCACAATTTTCTCTGGTGCCGATTCCGATACCTTAAAAAGTTCCAATTTTATCAATTCGCAATTCTGATTAATCGTCCCAACACTAATATATAATATAAGATCTTTGTAAAACGATAGAACACTCTAAATGACTGATAATATTGTGGTGACTAAATGGAGAAGCGATTCTGACAAATATTAAAAAGCAAATGGCTCTGATTGCTACTCTCTTTCTCCACTTCGTTTGGATTCCCTTTTCCATTCACTGTTAAAGGCAAGTTATTTTTTTGCAGGAATATTAACAGTTGACAAAACTGGGTTTTAATCTTAGTTTGAAGCACTTGCTTATATAGTAACACTGAAAAGATGTGATACAAAAAGTCTTTCTGTAAATACACACATTTGTTTTTGTCTGTGGCGCTAGAAAATATTTACTGGAGCCTTTTAGAAATACATTTTCTTGATAAAATGCAATGTGTTTTGAAATGGAAAGAAACGGTTGTTCGAATAGATTTTTTTTTTTTTTTTTTTTTAAATTCAATCTACTAAATTCTGTTTTGAGCTCTGGTAATATATACATTATTGAACTCCAACTTTTGTGTGGATTTAAAGGAATATATGTATGTGTATGTTTTCATCTTCTGTATTGTCTATATCAACCAATCAAATGAGTATTCTCGATGTCAATTTAAAAAGGTTTACTGTTCATCAAATTACACTAAGTTATATACTAGCATGGGTGCCCGGGTATTTGGAGGTGTATGTTAAGCAAAAAAAAAAAAAAGCGGTCAATTTTTTAACTTTGACCCCTATTATGACCCCTTAAAATTTATTGTTTTCGGCTCAAGTCGAGTTATTAAGTTAGAT
The DNA here is from genome assembly GCF_053919585.1 of Euprymna scolopes. Taxonomy (NCBI): domain Eukaryota; kingdom Metazoa; phylum Mollusca; class Cephalopoda; order Sepiida; family Sepiolidae; genus Euprymna; species Euprymna scolopes. The sequence goes on along the minus strand of NC_136495.1, from coordinate 60,876,614 downwards.
CCATGTCCAAGGAACCTATATCTACAATTTCAAGTGTTTATACCCAAAATTGTCGGGAGTTTGGTAGAGTTCTCAAAGGTCAAATCGTTGAACTTTGACCCCATAATCGTCACATTTCTAGCCGAAAACCGATCACATCGATTTTCCCAAATCTTAGTACTCTGTATATCAAATTTCGAGTCTGTAGACTTAAAATTGACAGTTATTGCATAGGGAAATGTACATACAGACAGATACAGACACGTTCACTTTTTTGATATATAGATATGAGTGTAACCATCAACAATTATAGGTTTTTCAGACTTTTATCATTTTTTAATATTTTAAAATATTTTTATAACGTGTTTCAAGCCTTGTTCAGCTCTTTTCAGATATTTTTATATAAAGTTTTTTTAAGTAATGTCTTTTTGGAAAGCATTTTTCTCTGGCAATACTGATTGTGTTTTTCAGAGAGATAAAAATATCTGAAGAGCTGAACAAGGCTTGAAACGAGTTATAAAAATATTTAAAAATATTAAAAAAATGATAAGTCTGAAAAACCTACAATTGTTGATGGCTACACTCTTTTAAATATACATTTTTTGTTGTTGGAACTACACAACCAGTGTGTGTGTGTGTGTGAATAGGGGTCCCTCAATACCACTCAAGGATAAGTTAAATGAGTGTCTGGTGGACCACTAGTCCTAAAAAGTACTTTAGCAAGTATTTCAGTATAGTCTACTAAACTAGACATGTGCTGACGACAAAAAAAATCACTCTCAGATGAATGGTTGTTCTCAAGCATGAGGTGAAGCTCATCAAAGTATGCACACGGATGAGATGGATATATGAAAACAAACCTCAAAATTTGAATAGTCTGTATAAGACAGCTGACCTTATAAATACAAAGGTTTGATGTCCTTTCAGATGAACTTTATGGCAATAATACATTTGATTTATCTAACCACTTTACTGCAGTTTCACAGGATGTTCGTAAGAATTGTATAAATAAAACTCTTACAATCTTTCTAAATTTGAATATTAATAAAACTGAACAAGTTCAACTATAACTAAATTTTAAATTTATAGTTCTGAACAGTCATTATTAAAAACTTAAATAACCTCGAATTGTCTCCCCTTGCAAGAGTCTTCAAAATGAAAACAAAAAATGTCCTCAAATACTAAAATGCACAAGTGCCATTTTTTCCCAATTAACTTTGAAACATCTTAAATGAATAATTAATGAAAAAAAATAACTGCTTTGTTGTAGAATGGTACTTAATGAAACTGAAAGGAATAATGTTAAAAAAAAAAGTTTGGCTAAATTATTGTATTTTGAAACATTTTACATGTTACAGACATTGTTTTTCTTTATGCAGTTTGAAAAATATTTTGATTTTTGTTTTTTGCTTTTATTTTATTTATTTTTTATTTTATTTATTTATTTTTTATTTTATTTATTTATTTATTTATTTTTTTATTTATTTATTTTTTTATTTTTTTTTTTTTTTTTTTTTTGAGATATGAGGAACTTTTAAAAAAAAGAAATGCAAAAAGTCTTGAATGTGTTAGACTTTCTGTACACTTTATTTCATCCAGGAAACAGAAACATTGACACTTAGATCTTTTTTGTCTTGCATTGATTGTTACTTAAAAACAGCACAACCTTTTTTAAAATCAAAAACCTACCTAATTTGGGGAAGGTATTAAATCACGTATGTTTCCTTCCTTCTCAAAACTCAAGTTAATTTAAATCTCAATGTTAAATTGGTAGAATTTCAGAGAAAATCACTTTGTATCACCATAGTACAACCAAAATTTGATGCACATTAAACAAAGAACCTGAAAATACGCTGATTTGATTGCATACTAGCATGCCGCACGACGTTGCCCGGTCATAAAATACACTTTTTAAGGCTCACTACTTATCAAGGCCGACAGGCCACTCTAGGATAAGGGTTAAAGAGTGTAGTTATCAAAAGGACGATATAGTAATCGATAGTAATGGAAATTCGGTAAATTTAACTTAATTGGAATTAAATATGATATTTTAATTTATGCAGATTTCATATTTATAGAGCCAATTCTCTTATTATACTGTACTCAATATATGATAGTAAGTTCAAGTTTTTAAAAAATGACTTGGAGCCATCAGCTCGAATCAAGACGAAAGCATTTAGTTCTCCAACAGCATTCGTTACCATTTGATCTTACGATGCATTAAAAATTGATGCAGTTAAATGTATAAATGTACATTTGTACATGCGTAGAGGATGAACATTAAGTTGACTTATACCTACCAAGTTCCAATTTTTACCAATTTTGATTCCTTAGCAGCTATTCTTACCAGCTAAAAATTGGTTTCACAGGCGCGAATCTCCTATATATCGAGTTTCAAGTCCAAAAAAAAATGGCAGAGTAGTTTGGCAGACAGTTCTTCGCACACACGGATAAGGTCACTTGTGTATGTATATGTATACATTACTTATGAATTTGTTTGTAATTTTATTTTTTCTACATGACTGCACTTTCAAAATTTGTGTGTGTGCGTGCGCACATATTGAAAATTTATATATACACACACAAAAACAAATTTTCAAAGTGCAATCATGTAGAAAAATTAAAATTAGAAACGAATTCATAAATATGCATATATATATATATATATATATATATATATAATTTTATTTCTTAAATATATCATATTTAAGAAATATATATTTTATTTCTTAAATATATCATATTTAAGAAATATATATTTTATTTCTTAAATATATCATATTTAAGAAATATATATTATTATATTTCTTAAATATATCATATTTAAGAAACATATATTATATTTCTTAAATATATCATATTTAAGAAATATATTATTATATTTCTTAAATATATCATATTTAAGAAATATATATATTATTATATTTCTTAAATATATCATATTTAAGAAATATATATTATTATATTTCTTAAATATATCATATTTAAGAAACATATATTATATTTCTTAAATATATCATATTTAAGAAATATATTATTATATTTCTTAAATATATCATATTTAAGAAATATATATATTATTATATTAAATATATCATATTTAAGAAATATATATATTATTATATTTCTTAAATATATCATATTTAAGAAATATATATATTATTATATTTCTTAAATATATCATATATTTAAGAAATATATCATATATTTAAGAAATATATATATTACATTTTTTAAATAGATAATATATTTAAGAAATATATTATATTTAAGAAATATATATATTATATTTCTTAAATGTATCATATATTTAAGAAATATCATTACTTTGTTGTAAGGACATAAACCCTAGTTTTGTCACACTCCTCCTAAAAAAAAAAAAAACGTTTTCTGTAGTTGCTAGTGTATATGGAAATAAAATCTGAATATTTCGTGGTGTTTATTTGATTTAATATTGGCAAAAAAAAATATTTTTTATTAGTTATTTCTGTAGATAAGCATAAATATGCTTATTTAAAGAAATAATTAATAAAAAAATATATTTTGGGGCGAATATTAAATAAACACCACGAAATATTTTCCTTTTTATAAATTATCAAATGAATGGTGTTTTTGCATACGTATTCATTGAAGGAAACGTTTATTTACAGGACTACTTAATAACGAAAATAAGTTATATGTGAATGTAATGTAATGGATTATTGCGATAAGTTTGAAAATCGGAAGTCCGAAGAAAATTATGTAAAAACGAGTGAGGAATGTAATACAGGAGAGTGGGGGGGGGGAGCTGATAATCGACTTATACGAAACGCATTGTTAGGAGGAATTAGTAAAACTCGGGCATCATGCCTTTGCATCCAGGTGTTAAATAATTTTTTTTTTTTTTTTCAATTAAAAACAGTTGATTCTGTTTGAGCTTTAGTGGGGCAGATTGCTGAAACAATCCTTCACATACTATGTATCACTAAGTGAAAAATTCTTATGGAATACTGAGATAAACTGCCCCACTACTTTTAAAAGTGAGGTAAATAAAGCAAAACCTCCATAAAGAGTTAAAAATCTATTACTAAATGTAGATGTACTGTCTGAAACCGAAACTGTACTACTACTTTTAATGTACTGTCTTTAATACTTAAGGGGAAGGGGGCAGGGTAGTGCCGTAATCTGTTCTGTTGTCATGATATCGTTCTCCCAGGACACAACTCCTGGATATGCTATCAAAACCATGCAAACAATATATAATCATGTTTTATATAATTTTATTTATATAAAAGCTCTACATGCGTATTGAACACTTTTGAAGAAATATTGATTTTCACTTCATGTTAGTAGTATACTTAACCAAAATAAGTTAATAAATTTTTCATTTTTCCTGCTTTCATAAGCATTATGAATCTTTATAAACGTTCACTGTTAAAAACTTTTTTATGCAAATATGATTCAATTCATATGTGTAGAATTTATTGTATATTTTGCAAACCTTTTTCTTCTGATAAGAATTGCATTTTTCGAAACTCTATAGAATAAAATCTTTAAAGTTTATTTGTAATCCTTATCAGATAAATAAAAATTCTGTATACCTCTTTTACAGATTTTTAATGTTTTTTTTTGAAATTTTGAATTTTCAAAAAGATTTTTTTATTATATATAAGAACAAAGTAGAGGAAATGAAGTGTTTACTCAATACAAGCAAATGTAAACTTCAATCTAATATTAGTATTTATATATTAATATTTTAATCCCAACCCAAATAAAAGAGCTCAATACAAACATAATAGAGCGTAGAGCTTGTCATAAAAAGATTTTAAAACTTTAAATTTAAGTTTTCAAGTGAATTTATTGTTGGACAGAATACTCCAAAACAATTTTCAAAAAATCCTTTTCAGCGGACTAACCATCATAAAGTGCGGCTTCATTTAATAACCAGCAAATTTTAGATCGGTTATAATCCTAATTTGCTAATTTCTTTCTTTCCTCTGAATAGAAGAATAGCATTCTTTGAAACTCTGCTCTGCGGTATAAGGCTTTTTTTTTTTTTTTTTTTTTTTTTTTTTTTTTAACTTGTTTTTGAAGTATTCTGTGAAACTATAAATTTACTTTTCTTATATATATATATATATATATATATATCCGGTAAATTTATGCTCATAGTCTACAATCTAGTGAACACTGACTGTGTTTATACGAAAGTGTTTTCCATTTATACAAAAAATAATTTGACTAAAAATTTGTCGACATGTTTCAGGTATTGCAGGAAATCAGTAAAAAAAAAAAAAAGTCTAGACGTTTAACAAAACGATTCAAATATGGCCGATTCTTTTGCTCAAACCCTCCAGAATTAATTTATATTAAAATCAAACCGGTAGTTTAGGTTATTGTGAGGTGGTTTGTTTTTTGTTGACTGAGATACGTATGGTCCTGTGTGGTTCTAAAAAAGTAAATCTTCCAGGCTTTGCTTTCACACCTTTTGAGAAGGGGTTAATTTATTGCTAATCACTTGAGGTGCCCCTACCGGAGAATGCCAACAGAGCTGCTCAAGCAATTTTTATTTACTTCCTTTAAGGCACCGACTTTTCAAATCTCACTTTCCCGATCTTGTCTAATTTTCCTGCTATAGGGGAGAGATAAATGAAAGTTTTTTTTATTTTTTTTTTTTTTTATTACAAAATAAAGTTTTAAAACAGTTTATGGAGGCCATTAGAAGTGAGACTCATCAAACTGTTTTCACTTGCCGCAGTAACGTTTAGAATTGACGCCCAGCTTGTTTTTTAAATAACCGTCATGAGCTATCTTCTGTTTGAGATTTTCTTAACTCTTAAATGCTTTACTGTGATTTGCATATCTGTGATCTGTCCCTCCCCCTCCTACACAGTCTTTTAACTCATTTTGTATATTTACCAGGTTTGTACTGAATTACATTTATTTTTCTTTAAAACTTCGGTAGAGTTGATTTTTATCTGTCGAACCAAACAGTCAAAATTGTATTCTATGATTTTACTGAAGCTGATGATGGAAGCTTTTCTAAAACACCCACCTTAAAAGCTGCGGATAATTCTAAACAATAATTGAGATATACGTTTTTTTTTTTTGTTTTTTTGTTTTTTTTCTTTGATATTAACTTTTTGAATTGGCCAACTCTTAGTATTTAAATCGGTTTATTTCTCAAACCTAAAATTCAAACCTTAATCTGAGGATTTACTCTTCTATTTTCTCGATAAACAAAAAACCTCGTCTAATTAAAAATCAGTTTCTAACAATTTCTATGGATAATGAAACCTTCGTGTACGTTGCTTAATGTTATCAATTTCATACTTATTAGCCAAATGCAAAGCAGTTATACCGTGTGCATCCAAGTTTATAGGTCTGTCTAGAAACTTGGATCTACTTTAGCTCTATCACAGATATTGAGCACTCTCTCCTACGAATATAGCAACTGACTGTATCAATTGCTATATTTGTATGGTTGAGTCAATTCAACAACCAACTAAACTGTCTCATAATCGTAATGGTATAAAAGAACGTTTTTCTATACCATTACATACCATTATCACAGTTTAGTCTCCAGTGTTGGTCTAGCTACACTGAAGAGCTGTGATACAGCAAAACAGTATGTGTGGATGGCATATACTATGAGAGAGGATGAAAACATAAGGGAGGGAGGGGGATATGAATGCATTTTGAATTTTTATTCAATCAACAGCATCAAAAATTTATAAATGTTAATTTTTATTTTTTTTAGCTTCTCCTTCATATTTCAGTAAAATGTCAAATGCATTTGGCTTTTGTTTCTTAGATATGTTTCATCCTTTCTCTCTTTAATCATATATATATATATATATATATATATATATATATATGTGTATATACGAGCAAACAGTTAATAAAACATGTTAAAAAAACACTTTGAAATGAGTTAAAAACATATTTAATCTGAAAAGGAAACACTAGATACGTGGATAGTCCTTAATCCGCGGAGTTTCGAAGAAATACTTTCCTTCTCATCAGAGGGTAGGAATTAGCAAAATGTGGGATCGGATTTTGCATGCAAAAGTATTTGAAATAACAAGTCAAAGATCTTACTTGATAACAAAAAAAAGGTGAAGCAGAGGAAATATGGTGACGAAAAAGGTGATTACACATGAATGAATAGTCTGGTGGAAGATAAATAATCCAGTAACGGTAAAATCCAAATGTATAACTTCAAGAAAGTTAATTGAATTTCTATTTGCACAAGTAAAATCCAAGGAAATCCCGTAATTGGAAGAATATATATATATATATATATATATATATATATGGAAATATGTTTCTTCAATTATATTTCACCTTTTATGTATACTAATCCTTCAATTTATAAAGCTCGATGTAATTAGAGCATAAAAGAAAATAAATGCATATGGGCATGATGACAAAATCCGAAAATTGGGAGAGAAATTATCTCTTTTCCTTTTATTACACCATCTTTGAATGTTCAAGTAAAGTTACCAAATTTACATTCCCGTATTAATAAATTGTATTCATTTTGATATACATTAATAAAAAATATTTTATTTAATATCTTTTATTAATTTATGATTAGTCATATCATCAGAAAAATCGGAGTATCAGAATCAGAAAAATTTGTGCCTATTTTCCAATGCCAAAAACGATTCCTTTTATCTTTTTTATTTGAGTTCGTTCAAAACAAAATCTTCCCCTGCTAGTCATAAAATACTTATTGATTTTAAACTACCAGTAAAACTAAAATCTATAGATCACCTCCTCCACAAGTGTGTTTTACATTTGATAAAATATGTGCACATTAAATGTGTGTGTACGGTGATCAGAAAAACGATAACTTGTATAGTTAAATATTAGATATTTATAAAGAATTGGAATAAAAAAAATTTCGGAATCGTCTCCTCACTTATATATATAATTGTTTATTTGTTTTTGTTAGCTATATTTTTTTTTTAATGAATTCAATTATTTATACGAAAGTGCATTTTTACCTAAATGCGAGTTGGGAATAATTTTCCCTTAGACCAATTTGGTACCCACAAATGGGGAGTGGCATATGTATTGTTTTTTTTTTTTTTGTTTTTGTTTTGTTTGTTTTTTTCTTAAATATAATTATCCCCTGACACGTGTTTCGTCATCTACAACTCTTCAGAGTGGCTAAATCTGGCACATATATATATATATATATATATATGTGCACACATTTTTTTTTCTTCTCCAGAACAGCTTTATTTTCATACACTCAATAAATGTACCTAAAAAAGAAAACGCTTCCTGCAAAATTAATCAAATGTAGTGATTATTATTAATAAAAAAAAAAATGTTGCATTTATCTAAATAAGTTATCTGAATGCCATTTTTCGCCTCATTTATACAAACTATACTTGTATCAAAACACCTTAGGCTTATTGTATTCAATAATACATCAAAATATTTTCAAATAACAGAAAGATTCAACAAAATGCGAAAATACACTCATCCAGATGCTTCATTTGCATAATAATTTTATAAACCGTCTTGAATAAATAATTATTATTCATGATTGACTTCATGATCTCCAATTTTCTTATATGGATGCAATACTTTTTTTCATATTAGAAGTATTATTAATTAAAATGATTTCATCTAAAATGTTTCTAATTTTAAAATGATTATTTTAAAATTAGAATAGTTTTAAACAGAGAACGAAGGAAATTAATTTCAGTTATTAATTCATAAAACTCGTGATACAATCTTAGAAATCTTCAAGATTTTAATTTGAACAAAAAGTCTTTATATTCAAGTGTCTGTGTTTCTGTCTAATTATCTTATAAATTTCATGTTACCTGGGTTGCCTAGTCTGGATTGAATGCCGGAAAACTTAAGAGTAATCGATCTGTAAGGCAGACTTTTATCACAAGGTTCACCACTTTATTAAGCTGATATATTTCAATTTATCAACTTTTTTGCCTCCAAAATAATTTTTTACACATCTTTCATTTATTGCCAATATTCCCACAAAAAATGCTTGTGTTTAAAGAAAAGCAAGTTTTCAAACATTAATCATCTTATTTTCAAATCTTTCAGAATTTGTCTTTTCTAATTAATCACAACCTTTGCCATTAGTCTATCTCCTCCAAATCTTATGTCATTTATATTGATGCTGAAACTTTTCATTGTAATTATTCCTTTACATTCTACAAAATGAATTCAAACTTCCACATTGATTTTCTGTAGTTTGCTATTCATGAAAATAAACGTTTTTTTTCCTTTTGAACATTGTTCAGTTTTTGCTTTGTTTTCTTTCTTTATTTTCAGCATGTGTTATATATATATATATATATATTACAACTAGGCAAAGACCGCCCTCTCATGACTAGTTTAGTTCTACGCATGTGCAAATGATGTCAGAACCTGATTTAGTTTAAAGATTTTAAAAAAAAAAAAAAAAAACGAACTAATTTCGTTGACGTCATCTTAGCTCAGTTGCTTAGAGTGCACCCTCATTATCTAAAGGTTTTGGGTTCAAATCGTGGTGTGAGATGTCTTTTTTTCTTCTTTTTTTTATACTGAAGCAGGGTTATTTAAGCCATTTTTCACATGTTTTTCGGATTTTTTAACGTTCGTTTTTCTGGGTTTTTTTTAACTTCGCTTATTCTTAGGTTTTCATTAACACCCCCGCCCGACCACACACACCCAAAAACACCCGGGCAACGCTGTGTACCTCCCACTAGTTATAACTAAAAGCTTATTTGAGTTCGTTGTTGTTTTTTTTTGTTTTTTTAAGTACAAAAAATATGCAAACTGATAAAAACTGACAATTCTTTTAGTAAAAATGGTTCATGACAATTCCTTTAAAAATAAATACAAATTTTAATAAATATTCCATATTATATTCATATGTATTATTTGTTGACTTTAGTTTTTGGAAATTGAAGAAAAAAAAATAGCTTGGCAATGACATTAAATTTAAGAGCTAAAGCTGGCCGCGAATGTGTTTTAATTTATCTCCAAAAATAAAAAAAAATAAATAACAAATTTAAAACTTCATTTTTTTTTGTTCACTGTAAAAGTATACTATATCAGTACGAAACCATCATTCACCCAGACATGGAATATTATTGCCATATATGAACTGGCGCCCCAAGCATTACCCTCTCCTTCTTGGATAAGGTGCAAAACAGAATGTCTAACCTAACAGGTTCCATACTGTCTACCAAACTCTATCCCCTGTCCCATCACCACAATGTTGCATCTGTTTGTTTTATAAGTACTTTCATGTTCTGCTGATCCTACAGTACTGGTATCCCTTCAACATAAATATCCTCTAACCATCCAACTAGCAGCAAAATCATACCCCTTCACTGTAGAGCTTTCTAGATGTCAGACAATTTTCCAATCTAATAGCTTTTTTTCTTTAAATCATTTGCTTTTGGAATTCCCTCCGTTTCCCTGATCGAACCAATATGCAGACATTTAAATGTAATGTGAATAAACATCTTGCTGACAAATACCCCATCCACATGGCCTCCCTATAAATCTGTCCGTTACCATAGTAACACCTTACACTTCAATGGTAATATGGTTTGCTTGGGGTGATTTTAAAAAGATTTTTATTTATAAATATATATATATTATCATATTGCTTTTAACAAAAAAAGATACTATAATATATATATATATATATATATATATATATATATATCATTTTAGCTGAAATTAGAAAGAGACCGAAATCTTGTGAATCTTGGCTGTGGGATAAACATCTCTGAGAACTCCAATTTCTGTCCAAGGAAGATAACTCTGGACAATGGTAATATTGGTTTCTGAGCTGTAAGCAGAATTATACAAGTGGCCTTAATCATTCCAGGAGATGACTATATACGATAACAGTAGTCTCTCTCTTTCTTTTGAGTAATTTTTCCAATAAAAACCATACACGAAAACTCTCAGCAGAAGTGTAAAAGACCAGCATGCGTAAACACCTTCATGTATCCATAAATACCTTTTTATTTTGTTATAGAAAATCTTACATGATAGCGTATAGATGCTACACTACGCTCTTGAATTTAGTATTAAAAGATAATACAATCGATGCCTCCATTCAGTCTTGAAAGACAAAGGATACCTCTGTAGCGGCAACTGCATTGTGAGGCAAGGATTGCGCAATATCTAACCACACCTCTCCTGAATCAGCACTGCTTGAGTCCAGTGGCAAAGAAGTCCACAGCAAGTGGAAACAATGCTAAGATAAGCAGAGATCACATACAGTAGCTGGCAATCCCAAATGGTCACCCATTTAGTACTGACCAGGTCTAACATTGCTTAACTTTGGTGATTCAACAGGAACTGGTGTGTCAACATGATTATAATACAATAGTACATGAAAAGTACTTGCATAGTTTCATCTTCAGACAGATACAAAATTTCCAACAGTAATACACTCAAATTATGACATTGCCTGTAAATAATAGGAAAATTTCTATTGATGGCACACAATATAAGTACAGTAGAACCCCGGGATACGGCATAAAAAATAGGTAACAAAATACAGTACAGTATATAATACACATCTATATAATCAAATAACACTGTAAGGCAAGGCAAATACCAGGCCAGAAAAACATTGTATTCCACATCGTAACCTGAAAAAAAAAAAACTATCCTAAGGTCACCGTATCCCGGGGTTCTACTGTACTTATGCAGGGCACACGATGTAAGCATGCCACGATCTAAGTGTACAGGTGTAAATAAACTTATTGTAAAGGAAAAAAAATAAAATCTTTTATAATGTCAACAGACTGCCCTAATGCATCGACTGGGCAATAGCAAAAGATTTCAAATCCTTCCTGTTAAGCTGTATCACTGCCATTAATATGTGATACAGTATGGAGATCTATATGCAGAAGTCCGGTTTAAAACCAGCCATCTCTAAACCAGATACCAGGACGTGATGGTCAACTCTGTCAAAAGCTTTAGACTGATCTAAGTTGATCAGCACAGCTTCTATGTCATCTTCTATTCCTCCCTCTAGGATCGTGCAGATCAGGTGTAAGTTGTTCTGAATTGATTTCCCTTTCACGGCGTAGTTCTGCTTGCGTTTGATCAATAACACCTTGCAACCAGTTTGATAGGATCTCGGCTAAAATCTTTAATTCTTCCCAAAATATATGTCCGGTTTCTTCAGCAATGTGATCACTTCTTTGGTGACTTGGCCCAAAATGGAACCCTCTTCAAACACATCTGTCAGAATCGGCCCAAACATGTGTAACAGCTTCAAATACAATCTGTAGGGCAGACCAACATGCCCTGGTGATTTCTTGCAGCTGATTTGTTTCAAAATAGTCAAGACCTCATGCTCTGTGACCCTGTCTTTGCAATCAGCTGCTCTAACCACATCAAGGTGGAGAAAGTCAGCCAAATAGTCACCAAACTCTTGTACTGAGAGATTGGGCAGTTGAGTAAATCGTTCCTCGAAATGCTCATAAAATCCTTCACAGGTACTTCATGCAGGTGCTTGACTTTTGCGATGTACGTGACCGAATCATGCCTGCAACCTCTTTACACATTTCCACATCAGAGTTCATGATTTCATTGGAAACTTATCTTAACCTAGCCCCAACCACTTGGCTCTCGTAGTGCTCATAAGGTTGTATTGAAGGTTGTGCTTGGTTTGTGGCTAACAATATACCCCTTATCTACCACCCAACAAGATACACCTGAAGAAAGTGAGAGATTACATCGATTGAAACATGTGAGAATAACACTCAAGATGAGAACAGTAGTCAGAATAATCCAAATAATAAGATACAAATTCAGAGGAAAAAAAAAAATTCAATTTTCATTTTTTTTGCAAAAAAAATGAGTTTTATTTTAAGTTGAAAGAAGAAAAAATTTATTAAATTGTTGTTTTTTGTTTGTTTGTTTTTACAAGGAATTCACCCCTTTATCAAGGTCTGAAGGCCACTCGAGGATAAGGGTTAATGAATGTAAGGTGGAAGTTTCGTAATCGTTAATGGTGTAGATTCAACAGAATTTTGATCATTTAGAGGATAGCTCAACAAGAATTTGTTTACACTGTACTTGAAGGCTACCATATTGTAATCGGCTGGCAGTTCTAGAAAAGAAGCTTCGTTCATGGAATCTGGTTTTAGATTTAGGCACAGATAGAGAGTGGGGAAAATTGTTGATAGTGGGTGTAGCTAGTCGAGTATTTTTTTATGAAAGTTTGGCAAAGGGGGATCATAGATTGGAGCTCAGACGAGCATTTACAATGAAAATAACGATAGAGTAAAGACAGGCTCGCAACGTCTCTTCTGTGGGAAAGAGGTTTTCATCTGAAAAAAAATATTTTGATAAAAAAATAATGTTTATAAAGCACTGATTTTATTTTTACAATAAAATTGAGGAAAAAAAGATTTTCTAATTTAAAGGGTTTTTTTCTTTTTATTTATTTATTTTTATTTATTTTTTTTTTTTTTCAAACTCAGGTACAAACGTTCAAAGCAATGAAGCAGATACTTTAAAAGCGGTGCTTCATTGAAGCACCGCTTTTAAAGTATCATACGATTAATTGACGCCACAGTCGTCCGACATTTTGGATGAAAAACTGTAACATCACCAAATAATTTTTTCCCAGGGTTTTCTGGATCACCGCACATAATTGCCTAAAAAAAATGTAAGATCTTTATTTATATTTTATTTATTTATTAGCTGAGGGAAAGATAAGTAAAGAAGAACTTAATCTACAAATTTACTCCAAAACATTGATTGACTGTTGCGAAAAACAGAATATATATTTCCGCGTCATTCATTAATAACTTTATTATACATTTTACAATTTATGTCTGCTAAGTTTGAGTGATAATGGAGGAAAAATAACCGTTTGAACTAACAAAATTTGTAAGTTGGAATATAAGGGAGATAATTCAAATGTCATAATTAAATGAATGCTCTCCCTTAGACTGCAACATTTTAATAAATTTGTCCCCCGCTGAATTTTTTAAATTTTCAGTAAAAAGCAAAATTATAAAAGTTGTTCAAAGTTGTCAAAAATGATGATATGTTTTACGATAAGTAGCCGTTCAAGGAAAAGTGCGGAATGTCTTTGTGTCTTTGTTGATGGATTCTGCTCTTTTATAGTGAAAAATGCTGAATGTGCTGAAACAGAATTACGGACCTTCATTAGTCAGTGTTTGATTGGACACTGCTTGCTTATGAAAGGGATTATAGAATGTAAATCCCTGCATTTTCGGGATAAAATACAAATGATTTTGTGTAGCTAATTTTGCTATAATATATTTATATACTAATATATATATATATATATATATATATATATATATATATATATATACTAGCATTTCAGCTCGGCGTTGCTCGGGTGTTTGGAGGTGTATATTTGTTGAGAAGCAAAAGAAAAAAATAATAAATAAAATGGTAGGAGGAAGGCAGGCTCGAACCCGTAATGCAAATGAGGAAAAGAACGGAAAAAACCTGACGTCTTTGCTGTTACGACCACCACCAAACCGGAAGTGACTTATGTTTTTATTAAGGCTAGACAATCGAAAGGAGAGGATGACTTTAAAAAATATCGGCGAAAAAAGTGACCCCCCCCCCGTAGAAAAGTGCCCAGTTGAAAGTGAAAATATTAATGTAGGCACCGCCAAAACTGGGGGGGGGAGGCAGGTAAGTACTTTTTGACGGACCGTCTTTTTAAAAATCTACCAAAAATCAGGTAATTATCCGATCAATACGAAATTTTCAGCGATTATTAAGAGAAGAATGAACTTTATAACAGTGTACTTATTTTTCATAAACGATATTTATATATATATATTTTTTGTTTACAACCCCCCCCCCTTGTTTTGAGGGGGTTCCAAATATGCTTAAAATAATCATCTGAAACTGAAAACAACATATTGTGTTGTTGTAAGGGACAGAATTATAGATTAAAAAAAAAAAAAAAATTGTTTGCATACCTTCTTTTGATGTCTGAATATCAGAACTTCGATTGTGTTTAATTATCCCGCTTTTGAGTTTTGAAGTGTGAAATTCGGTGAATATGTTAAGTAAAATAATTAATTTAAGTTAAACAAACAAAAAATTTTTTTAATATTTATACGAAAAAAGCTATTTTAAAATCTTTGATAAATAAATTAACAATTCTTTTTTAGCGAGCCGAATAATGCATTACCATTATTAAACAGGCATGCTTTTAAGAATCGATACAAAAAAAAAATCCATAAATATTGTGACCTTTGTGTTAAAAATAGCATCATTTTTTCGATCCCGTTTGAAAACGTTTGCCGCCTTTCGACTATGGTGGACCGAACGCGCTGAAATAAATTTTTTTTATTCTGCTTTAAATTCCCCCCCCCCCATTTTGGGGAGCCTGGCCCCCACACACATGCACATTAAAAACCAAACTCATACAAATGGTCACCCATCTGGTACTGGCCAGCCTCAGCGTTAATAATATATTGAAATTTTCGTCACTGAAAAATAAGTTTTTTTTTGGCCTATTTGGTCTTCCATAGTTTGCTTTTTATCAAATACAAACGTAAACATTGTTGATCGACTCTAGATCGACGTGAAGTAACTAGTTGCCTATATGAATAAGTGGAATTATTTGAAATCCAGGTACTTATATTATAATATTTTTGCATATTCTCATAGAAAATCATCCTAAATCTTAGACAACAAATAAATAAATTAATTATTTCAAAAACCTTTTTTTTTAATATTTATGTACGTTTTTTGTGCAAGACAAAAAATGTCAGTTATTAACTTTTTGGGAAAATTTAACATTTAAAATTTAATTAAAAATAGTAGAAAAAGTTTTACATTATTCTGTTTTCTATATGATAAAATTCAAGGTTTTATCTTTCTGGAAAAAAAAAGTTACTCAGAAATAATGGATTTTAATAAATGTAATTTCGTTTTAAAAAACAACAACAACTTGATTTTTCGGCCATTTTTGGCGGTGCCTATATTAATCATTTTAGCCAATTTTTCGATATTTATCGTCTGAAAGGTCGAACTTTAAAACGATATTGATCTTGGTAAAATCCGTCGCCTCTGTCAAAAATTTCAGGCAGACATGCAAATATACATACATACATTTATATGTTGGTAACTAAACATTTTCGACCCAAACCGATTGAAAGCCTTGCCCTATCTCTGAATAATCTTTCAAATGTTTAGACCAGAAATTGTCTGAGTAATTTGGCAGAGGTCAAATTTTTTTTAACTTTGACTCTAATTATGACCCCTTAACATTTATTGTTTGGGGCTCAAATCAAGTTATTAAGTTAGATCCATGTCCAAGGAACCTATATCTAAAATTTCAAGTGTTTTGACCCAAAATTGTCGGAGGAGTTTGGTAGAGTTCTCAAAGGTCAATCGTTGAACTTTGACCCCTTAACAGCCAAATTTCTGTCCGAAAACCGATCACAAAGATTTTCCCGAATCTCAGTACCCTGTATATCAAATTTCGAGTCTGTAGACTTAAAATTGACAGAGTTATTGCATAGGGAAATGTACACACACAGACACACACACACAGGCACGTTCACTTTTTATATATATATATATATATATATATATATATATACCAACTGTCATCTATGTGGTTTAGTTTCAATCCCAGCTTGAAGCAGTTGCTGGTCTAGCCGCACTGAAGAGCTTTGATACAATGGAACAGTCTCTCTGTGAATGATTATGAATATATATATTGTTTTAGTAAAATATGTTTTTTCAATTATATTTCACTGTTTGTGCATACCAATACTTTTCGTTTAGAAGCTCAATATATGTTAAATATAATAACAGAACATACATAAAATGTAGTTACATTCCAAGATCCAAATATTCATTTTTCATGCAAAACAGCTCCTCCAGCATGTTAAAATTTTGGTACATTTTTTTGCAATTCCGTTTTGTTATGTAGAAACAAATGGTTATTAATATGTCAATACTGCCTCTTTTCGTGCATATACTCTTCAGAACGATTAGAAATTTTTTGCGTAGATAGAAAAAATGCGTGACAATATAATGCTTCTAAAGAAGAAAAAAAAATTCACAGAAGACTTAACATCGTGTGTTCCATGGGATTCGTGAAGATGATTAAACTCTACACTGAACATGTTTTAAAATTAATCCGAAAGGAATTTAAATTCTCTGCAAATAACAAATTCACCAAACTTAACTAAATTTCAATCATTTTTAGACATTATAACGAGCAGGGGGAAGAGGGACTAACTCTACCGCACTTTTAATTTTCGAATTTCACTCGATATTTATCCCCCCCCCCATGGTAGGATGATGTAACACAAGGATCGGTTGGTTGGTTGTTTTGGTTTTACGGCATATCAACCCTTTTCAGGTATTTAATGCCGAATTCGGTGATTTTGAAGAAAAATTTTTTAATAGAATTTTTTGTTTTTTCAAGTTTGCTTCTATTTAACCTATAGTTGGGACCCTAACAGGTACTACCACTCTGGCAGTTGCACAAGTCGAAGTAAACCATTGGGGAGAGTGGGACTTGCTATAAAATTTCTGCATGGGAACATGCACTTCCATTGCTGTTTTGAACCATTCAGTGGTCTCATTTGCGCACTGTTCAGCAGGAAGAGAAAAAATATTTCCCCATGGGGCATCTCTGATAAGATCTCTGATGGCTTCCCAGTCAGCCTTTTTATAATATCTCGTTGTTTTGAGCACTGATTCTTCAGTTTTGGCTCTAGAGTTTAGGGTGATTTCAACCATTATCACTGCATGATCAGCGTTCCCAAGTGGGCTGTCGGCATTCGTTATACAATCATCGGGAACTGCGGTCAAAAACAGATCTAGAAGCGATGCGTGTTGTTCTTCCTGGTCAGGGAAACAGGTTGGAAACGTAACCATTTGTGATTGGGAGTGAGATATAGAGAAGCTATGAGTTGTGCTGCCCGCTGCATCTGTGTAAGTAGAGAATCCAAGCCAGTTTTTGTGGTGGACATTAAAGTCACCAAATACATGTATTTGTGCGCTAGTGTAGAGGGAGAGTGCTGTGTCTATGCTGTCAGAAACTTTGTTTATTATAGTGCAGTCCTGGGTCGAGGGAGAGCGGTAGAGGAAATAAAAGTAGCTAATGTTGTGTTGCATGTTCAGTCTAAAGCATATAAAGGCTTGATCATCCGATTCTAGGTTTGTTTCTCTAGTCAAGGGAAGGGTATTACGAATGTAAACTCCAAGTCTGTGCATGTGTCTGTCAGAGTCCTTACGGCAGTGTGGGAGATATCCAGGCATGTTAAAGTAGTTAGAGGGGATGGAGTAGTGTAGGTTTGTCTCACTTAGTGCTAAGATATCCGGGGTATTTGTTAGAAGAAATGCTTCAACATCAGCTAAATATATGTTTGAAACATTCAAAAGTTTGATTCCATTGATTTTTTTTTTTTTACTAGTAAGTCACTGTTTATTAAGACCCAAAGGCTTCTAAAGGATAAGGATTAATGAGTTTGTCAGGTGGACAGTGAGACAAACAACATGTGGATTAAAGAGGACGGTTGAAATTGGTCAGAATTTGATTATTTAAGACGATGGCTCAACAAAAATTTGTTTGCTTGGATATGATCTTGATGAAGTCAGTTGGGAAGCACTGTGTTCCGTTAATGGAAGTTCTGTTAGTTCCAGGTATACAGAAGTTTGGTTTGGTTGTTTTATTTTATGGCATATCAACCGCTTTGAGTTTATTTAATGCCGAATCTAGTAATTTTGGAAAAAAATATCTTATGCTTCAAGGTGTTTATATCTTCAAATATTTATTCATGGTGTTTGGTCTGGTTGTTTTGTTTTATGGCATATCAACTCATTTTGGGTCCAATCATTTTCAAAAAAGATTTTATGCTTCAAGTTCTTTATCTAATCAAATATTTATTCATGGTGTTTAGTTTGATTGTTCTGTAGAGAAAAATTGCTGTTTCTGTTTTTGGCTTTGCAGAAAATGATTGGGTTTTTCAAAGGGAAAAAAAACAAAATAATAACACCAATGTTTGATGCATTTTAGGTTAGGAAACCGATATCTTCAGAGATATCAGCCAACAAACGGCCAACCAGCATGTTAAAGGTATTGCCACACTGGGTCGTGCATGTTTTGTGTGCTCTGAGCATCAGAGCGGTGATTTCCAGTGACCAGTAAGTGTCTGGTCGCATTTTGAACAGTCCATCACTAGATGAAGATAAAGGTGTAACTACGGGGACAAGGTTAGCCTGTTTTTCGGGACTGGCAATGGCCAGGTTACACAAATTGATCCCGTGACACAGGATTGTGCGATCCTCCCTTTGATATGGTTACAAAATGGTGAAACCAAGATAAATAATTGAAATATATGTGGCATTTTTCTTAACAAAATTTATCGATTTATTTTTCAACTTAATTCCTCCCCACCCTTTTGAAATTAACTGAATTTGTTTTTATTGAATTACAAAGTAGCACCAGAAGGGAAAATCATTTACTGTGGTTTTCATTAAACGAGTTTAAAACTGTGTTAGTAGTGTAGACGCATATTAAGATGAGCAGTTCAACTCTTCAACATTAAAATTCAATTTGGAAAAGTTTTATAATGAAATGTTATGGAGTACAAATATCTATGTCTGGATTGGGCAATGTGCAGACTGTGGAGGGATGCAGAATTTTCATTTTCTTCATCATTCATTGATGACAATTTCTCATAAATTTCTACACAAAGTAATTGCTTATATATACTCCTATAAATTTGGGTATTTTTTGTGCATTGATATTCATATTAAAAACCCTTTTTTTCTATTTATTTAAAAAGAAAATACAACTTTGTTATATATGGGTTGTGGAATTGCATTCATTTGCAAAAGATCTAGCTAATTTGCATATTCTTTTGTGCATTCATTTTAATTAATTCACTATTAGTTTTTTTTTCGGGTTTATTATGGAATGATCATCTTTAGTTAACTATTACGTGTAATTATATGCATGCAAATATTCTACATGATTTATACTTGCATAATATTTGCGTAAAAAGGCTATAGTAAACACAAAACTTTCTATGTATAATTATGTATGCATACATATATTTGTTTGAACAATTGTGCTTACCAAACTTCTCTGTCAGCTTTTGGTTTACAGATATGAAACTTAATATATAGGGTATTCGAACCTATGCAAAACTTTATATTTGGGTTTTAGCCAGGGAAAATCAGTGCAGAAGTGTGAAAATTAAAAAAATGGAACTTGGCAGGTGAAGGTCGAATGATGGCATTACGAATATGCATGCGTAACATAATAGCTATTGGTTCATGTTTTAATTGTTAGCGTTGCAGAAAACATGCCTTCATAGCTCAGGCATTAGCGTCAAAGGAAAACGTAAATTGTAAGCTAAGCATTTTGGTTTCGATTCTCGGAGGTGCATGAGTCATTTATTTTTTTAAATTTTTAAATCATTACTATGTATTGGGTCTAATATAATATAATAATAAATACGAAATCTCCATTAATCAAAATATCATATTTAAGCATATTTTACGACTGGGCAATACCGAGCAGCTTGCTAGTATATGTTTATAAAAAATAAAACAATAGAAGGAGTTTGATCATATCTTTCAAAACAATACTTGATAAGGTAATTTGAAATTTTATTTAATAATTTAAAAAAATATTTTATTAAATGATTAAAATATTTTTTCTTTTCTCTCCATGACGAAATGACCCATCGGGGTTAATACCACGAACAAAATAGAGAGGGGGGGACATAAAACCAACAGCCTTCTTTGAAAAAGATGTATTACACCAAAAATCTCAGAAAAAAAAAAAAAGAAAAACGATTTTAATTATTTAATAAAATATTTTTGACATTATTTGGTTTTCTAAAATTTCAATATTAATTTTACGAAATAATGTTTTCAAAGATGTGACTAAATTCCTTCTAATTAACCTTCCCATCACCATACAAATACAGACATCTAATTCAGATTGACAATAACTTTCAATAACACCGAGTGTATTCTTTTTCCCCTCTCCACAAGGGGTTGAGCTTCAGGGTTCATACCACAAGCGAAATAAAAAGAAAAAAACATAAAACCAACAGTCTTCTGTGAAAAAGGTGTATTACACCGAAAGTCTCAGAAAAAAAAAAAATGATTTTTTATATTATTGGTTTTTCTAAAATTTCAAAAACAATAAAATGGCAAGATTCACAATTTCTAGTTGTCTATTAAAAACAAAGTCTGAATGTTTATGCAACGATTTGCTAAACACCTAAATACTGACAATCCTGCACCTAAAAACAATGGACATACATCTAGGAGATGTCTTTTTCTCTTCCTTGCAACCTCTATCTCACAGAAGAGATGTTGCGAGTTTGTCTCTGATGTATCGTTATTTTCATGGAAAGTGTTCGACTCAGCTTCAGTCTATGGTCCCCCCCTCGCCTAACTTTCACAAGAAACACTCGTCTAGCTGAAAACACTATCAATAATTCCCCCCACTCTTTATCTGTGCCTAAACCTAAACGTAGATTCCATGAACAAAGCTTCTTTCTTAGAACTGCACGC
The DNA here is from genome assembly GCF_053919585.1 of Euprymna scolopes. Lineage (NCBI taxonomy): Eukaryota > Metazoa > Mollusca > Cephalopoda > Sepiida > Sepiolidae > Euprymna > Euprymna scolopes. The sequence goes on along the minus strand of NC_136495.1, from coordinate 60,855,089 downwards.
CTGTGGAATTGTCTTCCGTTTTCCTGCTTTCTGGCTGACTACAATATGGTTGTCTTCAAGTCTAACGTAAATAAGTTCTTGATGAGCCGTTCCATATAAGTTATCAAATTTACCGAATTTTCATTACTAATGATTACTATATTGTCCAATTTCTACTGTACACTCTTTAACCCTTATCCTTGAGTGGCCTCTTGGCCTTGATAATATGGTGATGCCTGTGTAAAAAAAAAAAAAAATCTCCCTACACTGCTCAGATTTAATCTTTCTCTGAGATCATCAGAATTACACAAGGTGTTCAATAAGTAATGCCCCTGACCCACTTCTAGTTACCTGATCTAGCTGAAATGCAATGATTTATATCTTTATGGGTTATATGGTAAACTAATTGTGGTTTTTAATCTACACATGTTTGAACTGAGTCTGGTGTGAAATGCAGCCGGTTGAATGTCGTGTATTGATCTGGTTTTTGTATTTGAAAGGACGCACACCACAGAAACTTTTGATGAAATGAAATAAATGCATGGTAATGATACCCCATCATATGACCTTAAAAAACACAAGCATCGTGAATGCAAACATGGCAGAAAATCTGTGGAAACAGCTCCTAGACCTGGCTGTTGGTGAGGCATCTTTCAGTCAAGTTGAGGCTGCAATTTTGGAAGATCAACATGTGACTATTCACCAAATGACCAAAGAAGGCAAGATAATTACAGGGTCTGTGGAAACTATCATTCATGACTATTTACGTATGCAAAGGTGTCTGCCAGATATATTCCCATGTTACTGACAAATTTTCTGAAGTGAGAACATGTCGAGTGCTTGATGATGAATTTGGAGATGTGCCAAGAAGGGGAATCAGAGTTTTTTTCAAAAGACTGATAACATAGGATGAAACCTAGATCTATCACTGATGCAGAGACCATAGCCCAATCAATGTAGTGGAAGCATTTGGACTCATCTGCAACAAAGGCAAGGGTGCAGACCTCTGTTGACAAGGCCATGCTCACAATGTTCTGGGACAAAGTAGTGATGACAAATTCCCTGGTGCGACAATTATGCTTCATTTTTTAGAAAATTAAAAGAAGCTATCAAATACAAGAGACAGGGTAAAATCAGCAAAAGCAAGAGACAGGGTAAAATCAGCAAAAGCAAGAGACAGGGAAAAATCAGCAAAAGCAAGAGACAGAGTAAAATCAGCAAAAGCAAGAGACAGGGTAAAATCAGCAAAAGCAAGAGACAGAGTAAAATCAGCAAAAGCAAGAGACAGAGTAAAATCAGCAAAAGCAAGAGACAGGGTAGAATCAGCAAAAGCAAGAGACAGGGTAAAATCAGCAAAAGCAAGAGACAGAGTAAAATCAGCAAAAGCAAGAGACAGAGTAAAATCAGCAAAAGCAAGAGACAGGGTAGAATCAGCAAAAGCAAGAGACAGGGTAGAATCAGCAAAAGCAAGAGACAGGGTAAAATCAGCAAAAGCAAGAGACAGGGTAAAATCAGCAAAAGCAAGAGACAGAGTAAAATCAGCAAAAGCAAGAGACAGGGTAAAATCAGCAAAAGCAAGAGACAGGGTAAAATCAGCAAAAGCAAGAGACAGAGTAAAATCAGCAAAAGCAAGAGACAGGGTAAAATCAGCAAAAGCAAGAGACAGGGTAAAATCAGCAAAAGCAAGAGACAGAGTAAAATCAGCAAAAGCAAGAGACAGAGTAAAATCAGCAAAAGCAAGAGACAGGGTAGAATCAGCAAAAGCAAGAGACAGGGTAAAATCAGCAAAAGCAAGAGACAGAGTAAAATCAGCAAAAGCAAGAGACAGGGTAGAATCAGCAAAAGCAAGAGACAGAGTAAAATCAGCAAAAGCAAGAGACAGGGTAGAATCAGCAAAAGCAAGAGACAGAGTAAAATCAGCAAAAGCAAGAGACAGAGTAAAATCAGCAAAAGCAAGAGACAGGGTAGAATCAGCAAAAGCAAGAGACAGAGTAAAATCAGCAAAAGCAAGAGACAGAGTAAAATCAGCAAAAGCAAGAGACAGGGTAGAATCAGCAAAAGCAAGAGACAGAGTAAAATCAGCAAAAGCAAGAGACAGAGTAAAATCAGCAAAAGCAAGAGACAGGGTAGAATCAGCAAAAGCAAGAGACAGAGTAAAATCAGCAAAAGCAAGAGACAGAGTAAAATCAGCAAAAGCAAGAGACAGGGTAGAATCAGCAAAAGCAAGAGACAGAGTAAAATCAGCAAAAGCAAGAGACAGAGTAAAATCAGCAAAAGCAAGAGACAGGGTAGAATCAGCAAAAGCAAGAGACAGGGTAAAATCAGCAAAAGCAAGAGACAGAGTAAAATCAGCAAAAGCAAGAGACAGAGTAAAATCAGCAAAAGCAAGAGACAGGGTAGAATCAGCAAAAGCAAGAGACAGGGTAAAATCAGCAAAAGCAAGAGACAGGGTAAAATCAGCAAAAGCAAGAGACAGAGTAAAATCAGCAAAAGCAAGAGACAGGGTAGAATCAGCAAAAGCAAGAGACAGGGTAAAATCAGCAAAAGCAAGAGACAGAGTAAAATCAGCAAAAGCAAGAGACAGGGTAAAATCAGCAAAAGCAAGAGACAGAGTAAAATCAGCAAAAGCAAGAGACAGAGTAAAATCAGCAAAAGCAAGAGACAGGGTAAAATCAGCAAAAGCAAGAGACAGGGTAAAATCAGCAAAAGCAAGAGACAGAGTAAAATCAGCAAAAGCAAGAGACAGAGTAAAATCAGCAAAAGCAAGAGACAGAGTAAAATCAGCAAAAGCAAGAGACAGAGTAAAATCAGCAAAAGCAAGAGACAGGGTAAAATCAGCAAAAGCAAGAGACAGGGTAGAATCAGCAAAAGCAAGAGACAGGGTAAAATCAGCAAAAGCAAGAGACAGAGTAAAATCAGCAAAAGCAAGAGACAGAGTAAAATCAGCAAAAGCAAGAGACAGGGTAGAATCAGCAAAAGCAAGAGACAGAGTAAAATCAGCAAAAGCAAGAGACAGGGTAGAATCAGCAAAAGCAAGAGACAGGGTAAAATCAGCAAAAGCAAGAGACAGAGTAAAATCAGCAAAAGCAAGAGACAGGGTAAAATCAGCAAAAGCAAGAGACAGGGTAAAATCAGCAAAAGCAAGAGACAGAGTAAAATCGGCAAAAGCAAGAGACAGAGTAAAATCAGCAAAAGCAAGAGACAGGGTAGAATCAGCAAAAGCAAGAGACAGGGTAAAATCAGCAAAAGCAAGAGACAGGGTAAAATCAGCAAAAGCATGAGACAGAGTAAAATCAGCAAAAGCAAGAGACAGGGTAGAATCAGCAAAAGCAAGAGACAGAGTAAAATCAGCAAAAGCAAGAGACAGGGTAAAATCAGCAAAAGCAAGAGACAGAGTAAAATCAGCAAAAGCAAGAGACAGAGTAAAATCAGCAAAAGCAAGAGACAGAGTAAAATCAGCAAAAGCAAGAGACAGGGTAAAATCAGCAAAAGCAAGAGACAGGGTAAAATCAGCAAAAGCAAGAGACAGGGTAGAATCAGCAAAAGCAAGAGACAGGATAAAATCAGCAAAAGCAAGAGACAGGGTAGAATCAGCAAAAGCAAGAGACAGAGTAAAATCAGCAAAAGCAAGAGACAGGGTAAAATCAGCAAAAGCAAGAGACAGAGTAAAATCAGCAAAAGCAAGAGACAGGGTAGAATCAGCAAAAGCAAGAGACAGAGTAAAATCAGCAAAAGCAAGAGACAGAGTAAAATCAGCAAAAGCAAGAGACAGGGTAGAATCAGCAAAAGCAAGAGACAGGGTAAAATCAGCAAAAGCAAGAGACAGGGTAAAATCAGCAAAAGCAAGAGACAGAGTAAAATCAGCAAAAGCAAGAGACAGAGTAAAATCAGCAAAAGCAAGAGACAGAGTAAAATCAGCAAAAGCAAGAGACAGGGTAAAATCAGCAAAAGCAAGAGACAGGGTAAAATCAGCAAAAGCAAGAGACAGGGTAAAATCAGCAAAAGCAAGAGACAGGGTAAAATCAGCAAAAGCAAGAGACCGGGTAAAATCAGCAAAAGCAAGAGACAGGGTAAAATCAGCAAAAGCAAGAGACAGAGTAAAATCAGCAAAAGCAAGAGACAGGGTAAAATCAGCAAAAGCAAGAGACAGAGTAAAATCAGCAAAAGCAAGAGACAGGGTAGAATCAGCAAAAGCAAGAGACAGGGTAAAATCAGCAGAAGCAAGAGACAGAGTAAAATCAGCAAAAGCAAGAGACAGAGTAAAATCAGCAAAAGCAAGAGACAGAGTAAAATCAGCAAAAGCAAGAGACAGGGTAAAATCAGCAAAAGCAAGAGACAGGGTAAAATCAGCAAAAGCAAGAGACAGGGTAAAATCAGCAAAAGCAAGAGACAGGGTAAAATCAGCAAAAGCAAGAGACAGAGTAAAATCAGCAAAAGCAAGAGACAGGGTAAAATCAGCAAAAGCAAGAGACAGAGTAAAATCAGCAAAAGTCTTGCAAGACAATGCTCCTGTACACAACATGCATAAATAACACCAATAAGATAAAGTTACTGACAGCAAATCTTCTCCCAAATGAAAAACATCCGGTTGTCCTCAACACAGAAATACTTGAAAAGGTTGATCAATTGAAATATCTTGACTATCATCACCTTAACATGCCAAAGGGAGGAAGACATCCTCGACCGTATCAGCAATGTTCACACCACCTTCTGTCAACTTTGATTGCGGCTCTGGTCTCCAAAAGAAATAAGTCTAAACACTAAAATCAGTATCTACCAAGCCATTGTCCACACTATTCTTATTTATGGCTGCGAGATTTGGCCCATGCAGGGAAGTGACCTATGCAAACTGGAGGTAGTTGGCCATCTTTGTCAACTCCACATTCTCTGTGTCTGCTGTCAACAGTTTATCCGCAATAGTACAATTCGCACACTACAAGATCCATTCCCTCCAAAAATCTCTTCTTGCCAGACGCCGTTGGTGGTTCAGCCATGCCCTTCAATGACACCCATGCTTTTTGATGACAACCAGGTAACTTCACCTATGAAGTCATTGAGCCAGCACCACCACTAGGCTGGAAGAAACGTTGTGGAAACCAACTCAAAACCTGGCTCAGGACAGTGAAAAGGATGCTGAACTGATTCTGCATCCTCATCTTTACATTCGTTGCTAGAACAGAGAATGGCTTACACTCATAATGAAAGCAACCTTGGATCACCGTGCTTGGTTAGCCAGTGTTCAGGACATGGCGAACTTGTTGGAAAGAGCTGGCTCAAATAACCCAGGATGAATGCCGCAACAATCTAGTTTTTTTAATACGTTTTGTTATAAATACATTTTTTAAAATAAATTTTGGAAATAAAACTGTTATTAAATAAAACGCTATTTTCAAATAGTACACTCCTAAATTTCAAAGTTTTTCTTTATTTTGTTTTTATAAAAAAAATAAGTTATTAAAAAATTGTAAATAAAATGTATTCTTAAAAATGTTTTTCGTTTGTTTGAAAAAATATACAAAAAAAAAATACAAAAAACAAAAAAAGACGCAAACTTTTATTTAATCTGAAAAGTTTAAAAGGAATAAATGTATATATTATTTTTATTATTCTGTAAAGTGTACACAATTTAAAAAATATTTTTAATAAAAATGTTTGCGGATTATCCATGTGTGATTGATTATTTGCCTGTGTTATATATTTGAATATTTATTTAAATGTTTGTTTATTATTTGATCAAATATTTACTTATATATTCGAATTTCTTTTACACGATATTAAAAAATACATAATTTTTTGAAGCAGCAGCACCCCCAATAATCTCAGGCACGAGCCGCCACTGTTCTCATGTAAAGAAAGACTAATAACTGTGCCAAGTTTTGTTGTTCTACTGCTACGAGAAGTGGGTCAGAGGCATTACTTGTTGAACGCTCCCTCGTAAGCCTAAGCATGCCTTTAACACTCACATTACACATTCACTGTATCATTATCATATAATTTCTCTCCACACAAAGCATTTTCTCATAACAATCACTGGTCAGATTTCACTTTCATACATCATCCACTCCTAACACTTGCAATCACATTAGCACCTGCTCCACCCTGTGTTCCAATTGTATCACCAATATAACAACATTTCTGAACAACTTCAATAAATTCATTCTACACACAAAACATTTTGTCCATATCTGAGTTTTCTCCCCTGTTGCTTTAGACTTCTTTCACACTTTGCCCGATTCTCCTTCCTCAACCGACCATCTCCACTTCTTATGTATCCAATGTTTACAAGTATTGCAGAAAATTGAGTGTTACACAATTCCTTTTAATACAAATAATAGGAATAGTGGGACCTGTGGAAATTCCACGGGGGGGACTCATTCATATGTAATATATCGATGTCAGCATTCTGTAGATGTTCAGCGTAAATGGAGACGCTCTGATATTATTGTACCTATTTACAATGCCTCCCCACGGGACAGAGTTAGACACCAGGGTCGTTTTTTAACGTGGAGAAAAGGAACAAAAATAAAAATTGTCTCAGTCGTGAAGGATTTCTCCTCCACTGACAGAGAACAAGAAATTGAAGTGCAGCATCTGAAGAACAGATACTACACTTCGATTTATTGTAGCTCTTTTGTTAAAAATGCAAAAGTATTTATCTAAGCTAGCAAGGACACCCGGCGTAGCCCAGTCATAAAGTACGCTTAAATATGATATTTTAATTCTTGCAGATTTCGTATATATATATATATATTATTATAAAGTTAATGTTCTCTTGATCTTTATATATTATAAAGTTGCGATTTCAAAAATATTAAAAAAAAATAATATACCCATATGACTGGGGTGCATCAGCTTGAATCGAAACCGAAATAAAAACTTATGAAAAAAAAAAAAAAAGAAATATATATAACTTGAGTTCCTTCAGTTATAATCGAAACCGAAACCAAAACTTATGAAGAATTCTTGGTAAAATTATTTATTACAAGAAATGGAAGTTCATAACAATTAAACCACAATCACTCGGATGTAAGCGTGACACACAAAAGAAATAACACAAACGCCATCCTATTAATATATAGATAATCAATCCTCATCTCAAAAATTCAGTAATGGCAGAAGTTCCCTGAACTTACTTTATCCATTCCTAACTCTTAAAATCACACTAACACTTGTTCCACTCTGCGCTCCAATGATATCAATTAATAAAAGTAATATTCTAATTTTAACTTCGAATAGACAGATACCAAATTTCCATTAGTAATAAATTAAACATCCCATTTACATTGGCAATAGCTAAAGAAAGCACTTTTTTCCTGTCCTCGGTTTAAGATTAGAGTGCAGGAGTTGTACTGCTTTTATATGGCATGTTTTGAGTCTAGGGTTTGGCTTGCTTAGCAATCTCACCCTTTTGTCCGAGTGGAGCATGGTTTAGTTTGGTTCAGTCTTAGGTCATCCTCCTAGGAAATATTCCTTCCTCCTTGAAGAGGAGATTGGTTTATTACCAGAGAATGTGAACAGGTCCAATCACGTTTATTTTTATAACCTTTTATATTGGCCCTTTGAGGGAACTGGATTTCCTCTCACATTAAACTAAGTTCATGTCTTACCTTGCTACAACAAAAAGTGGGGAACTACTAGTGGAGGGGCGATTACAAAATTTTTTCTGATTTCAAAACAATTATCAATTATGTTCTAAATTCCTGATCCCGATACAATTGCCAATTCTTTTTAATTTTCTACATATTTAATTAGAGATTTGTTGTTTTTTTTAATTTTCAAATTATTGTAACACCCGTGCAATGTCTATATATATTTTCACAAATGTAAAAAATAAACTCAGGGCAGGGGCCATATATTACATGAGTATATTTTTCTAGATATCTTTCCTTAATCGTTTTCTTTGTAATTTATTAAAAATTGTGAAACAGCTAAATATTTATTTATCTTTTAAAATAAAGCTGATTTGCATTAGTTCGTTGTTAATAAACAATTTTCTAATAAATAAATACATAATGTTCCTTCATTTTTATTGCCAAGAAAAAAAATTAAAAAATTATTTTTGGAACAGGAAATAAGATTAAAATTTTTCTAATTCTGATTTAAAAAAAAAAAAAAAAAAAAAGTCCTAATTTTTCCGATTCTCGATTCTGATTAATCATCCGAGCACTAGAAATATCCTTGGTTTGCTCAGTGCTAAGAGGTCATCCTCCCATGCATTATCTCCTTTTTTTAGAAGGGGGATTGGTTTATCACCTGAGAAGCGAATACCAGGAAATGCCATTCAGTGGGTGCCCTTCTGGTACTTATCACCTACCCACCATTAATCTCGACCTTGTCTCATATCTAACTCTCATGGGGAGGGCGGTAAATATGATCCCACTTTTGCATAATAATTTTCTGAATATTGATATAGGCACATTCAGCGTTATTCAGGAATAAGGTGACCCTTTTTTACTCTTGCCATTAACCTCATATTACCATTATTTTTTAAGTATATCAGCATTTAATAAGGTTGTAAGCTATGCGGAAAAGACTGAAATTATAACACCATTTATAGCTTAGGCAAAATTCGTTAACCTTACGAGTCAAAAACTCGAGTGGTAGTCGGTCATGCATGTTTGACACGTGGTTAAAAAAAATCCAGACTGCTCGAAGAATGACAAAATATGTATTTTTCAAAAATCTCAGAAAAATAGACAACTCAATGATAATCGGGGGTAGCAGCCTTTGAAATGACCCTGGCAGATGTCAACAGAGTGTTACCGAATAGACAATTGTTTATATTGGAAAATGATTTTAAACGAGCTTTGTTTTCTATTCAATGATTTAGTTTTGATAACACACTGTGAAAGATTGTCATGTTTGTTTGGCTGGATGGCAGACCTCTGGCATAGTCTGATAATAAAATTTCTTTAGAACAAAGAAAAAGAGAAGGAAAAGAGAAAAAAAGGGGTTCAAGAGAGAGAAATGCTAATCTCCAAACGACAGAGGGGGAAACTGTTGTTTCCATAAAAAGCCATTTTGTTTTTAGCTGATAGAAGAGATTTGCTTGTTGGCCTTGAAGAGAGCAAATGTCAGCTTTTGGGCTCTAACCCAAAGATTAAAAGAGTAAAGTGGAAAGAAAGACTTTTCCCCATGACCGGCTGAGTAGACAGACAAACATTGTTTGGAATTTTGTAATGAAAATCAAATTAACTCGAAAACCTGCATCAGAAAATGTCTGAATTTAACTTTGCTTTTGTTATAAATGTCTAATAATAACTTCTCTTTATTTGCATATCTCCTTTCACGTGATCTTGCTGTTTGCTTTTTCTTTATTTTCTAATTTGAATACTTTCTTTTTTTTTTTTTTTTAATTTTATTAACATGCATTCCTGGCCACTTTTAAAATTCAGTTAAATAAAGACTTGGAAAAAGGTCTTTCTGCTTACGTCTTCATTACATTACAACACATTACACTTTTGCACGAAGTATATTTGAAATTATTTAATACTATAATTATTTTCCTTTATAAAAAAATATGAACTCCGAAGTTATCATTGATTATTGTCTTGATTGTAGAAAATAATCCAGTTAATTTCCAAATCTACCCGGAAACCTGATGCCCGAACTACAGCTGCAAGAGGCCCATGTCTGCTGATCAGTGCAGCTGGAAGGAAAGATTTCAACCACAGCATCTGACAACAAACGACCAACCAGCATGTTAAAGGTATTGCCACACAGACTTAGGGTCGTGCATGTTTTGTGATTTCCTGTGACCAGTGTCTGGTCGCATTTTGAAGGGTCCATCACTAGACAAAAATAAAGGTGTAGCTACGGGGACAGGGTTAGTCTGTTTTTCGGGACTGGCAATGGCCTGGTTACACTAATTGATTCCATGACACGGGACTGTGCAATCTCCCCTCTGACGTGGTTACAAAATGGTGAAACCAAGATAAATAGTTGAACAAAATATATGTGGCATTTTTCTTAACAAAACTTATCTATTTTTCAACTTAATCCCTCCCCACCCTCAACCCCCTTTGTAATTAACTGAATTTGCTTTTATTGAATTACAAAGTAATTCAAATTAACACTAAATTAACACTAAAAAACAAATGACTCTAATAAGTTACCGTATATACTTGTGTATAAGTCGAATTTCTGGGAGACGATTTTAAAGTTATTTTTGGGGTGTTGACTTATACATAGGTAATGTTTTTGGAAATATTGTTAAAGACTGACTCGATGCTCGATCATAACATAGAAAACGTTATTTTGTTTGTGCACTCTGTGTATACCGGTAATCCTAGTAATTAATCACACTCCTTCCAAACCCCATTGCAGTGTGTTTTCCAGCATGTAAGCACATGCACGGTTTTTCAATGGGAGGATTAATAATAATTGGAATAGCTCTTGCAATGTTCACTCTCAAGACATGGCTATAGGCCTAAGATATAATGTATTCGATTATGATATGACAGTTTTTTGTAGGTTAGAAATGTAGTGTTTACAATATGTTGTTCTCCCTTAAGTTCAACAAGTTTTAACAATTTAATCACAACTTTAATGAAACCATTTAATGGCACTTAATGCATGCATTCACATTATTACAGTATATTACGGCTCATGCAATGTATGCGTTTATGTTATTATGGTACGTGACATAAATTATGACTAAAAACTGCACCTGGAATCTGCAGCATGTCATTGATCAGAATGTCTGATTAGCAACATTTGCATTCGTTGCATGTAAGTGTGCAGCAGGTTGGTTCTACATATGAAAATCGAATAGACTACACTTGTGTAAATGCTCATGGATGCAGGTAGTGTTTGAATCTAAAAAAAGCATTTAAGGGAATGCATAAATCAGTATTAATTGATAAAATTATGAAAAATATTCCATAAGAATAATAATAGAAAGTAAAAACAGAAGTTTTAGATTTTCACTGTATATGTAAATAAAAATTAAAAAACGGTCACTTGTAAAATTTAATTTGCAAAAAAAAAAAAAGAAATTTCTCCACTGAAAATTGTGACTGTGACTAAATTCGTTTTGTTTTTATTTCAATAATAAAGAAATAAACATATTTATTTATTTAATTATTTTTTACAAAGATTTAAAAAAAATTTAAATATGGTACACTAGGTTGGAAAAGTCTCAGTCTTTAATAATTTGCCAAAAATAATCGCGACTGTGACTAAAGTGTTATTGTTTATTTTAATAATATTATTTACAGTGATTGACTCAGTAGATTGCTCATGTAAAAGGGAATATTTAATAAAAATTGAGAGTTTTCTTTAGTAAATATCTGTTTAGGTATGCACTTAAAAAGATATTTGCCAAAAATAACTTCTCGAAACTTCTGAGTAAATTTGCTTTATCATTTTTTTTTTACGATATTTTACGCGGATGGACCCAGTCGATTGCCTGTGTTGAAGTCGTTTTAATCAGCAGCAGCGGCAATTAGTCGTACATTGATGATACATAATATTTAGTCGTACATATTTAGTAAAACCAGGAAAATATTTTTTTTTTCAGGGCCAGTTTTTAATTGGTACTTTGTACATGTTTACATTCCCGAACCACTGTTTTGTTTACATTTTTGTGAGCCTTCCGGACATTCAAGCAAAGATGGGAAAGACGTTATGCATATAAAGTTGTTTACTTGTGCATGTTGGTTTCAGTAATTAAGGTTATCAGTATTTAAGTGTTTGTTTATGAGTAGCTAAAATGTTTGTATTTCATTTTTTTTTTTAGTGTTAGTGCCTAATATGGAAAGTGACGCCATTTTTGTAAACTTTTAGAAGTGTTTGTTTATGTAGGAATTAGTTTCATTCTGGAATATGAGAATGTCCGGTCTCAGCTAATTAGAAAAGGTGGAATATTGCTAGGGAGCCATTATTATTTAGTATTTGGAAATCGGAAAGAATATGTCATGTCTATGTTTGTCTTAGCTAGTTACAGAGGGTGCAATCACACTATAGGTGTAAAATATAGAACAGGACCCGGTGACAACTCGTAGAAGTGGTAGATATATAGGACTCAGTGACAACTGGTAGAGGTGGTAGACATCTAGGACCCAGTGACAAGTACTTTTCTCTGTAGATATAAATATCTAGACAGAAAAGTAGGGATTCCTTTCTTTTAAGACATTGCAATTGTGATGGTGATGCTCACCGGATGGAATGTAGCATTTTAATATCATAGCTGAATGTGTCTGTAATGGTGGTCGAAAGTTACATATAATAATGACTAATAGGCTAGATGTATTAAAGTCGTATGTGGTATCTGGGGTGGCAAACCAACGATACTTTGGTAAAGAGGGGAATTTCTGCAGTCAAATTATTATATAGGAGATATATGCATATATATATATATATATATATATATATATATATATATATATATATATATTTCTTGTTGATTTTTTTAAACGATAATATGGTTAATAGCATCTTCACCTTGAAGATTTTTTTCTTTGGAAAATCACTCTTATTTTATTTGGACGTAGACAAATAATATTTTTATTAATTTTTTTTTTTAAACTGTAATCTACGCATACATGTTTCGAGGTTCTACCTCTCCTCGGCGTAGCTTCACTGTCTCTCTCTAGGAATCGAACCCCAGAACATATGTATTACAGTTCGGTGCATTGACTGTTAAGCTACTAAGTCCTAGATAATTTTACTGTTTATTTTTATCGTTTATAAACTCATGTAGATTTCTTGGTGATTTTTTTAAATGATAAAACGATTTAGTAGTATCTTCACAAATGAAGATTTTTTCCTTAGAAAATAGCCCATATTTTGTTTAGACGTAGACAAATATTATTTTTCTTATTTTTAAAATGTGGATTACTGTTTAGAAAAGAAAATATATATATATTAGCAGACCAAAATATACATAAATATTACATTTGAATTCAAACAGAAAGCAGAATGTTTTTTCTAAATAGTTCACTTCTTGTTAGTACAAAAAAAAAAAATACTCAAGCTGTGATTGAAACCAAAACCTAAAGACAGTGAGTCAAGTACTATAACCATTAGGCCAGCTTGACATGATCTTTAAAAAGTGTTTTCAAACTTACTTATTCTTAATATAATGTGAACGATTTACACAAGTGCAGTCGTGAAACAGTTGGCAAACAGATTAAACTCCGATGACCCACCCCCTACATATCAATTCTTCAATTTTGATCTCTTGGCAGCTCTTTTTTCTGGATAGATGATTAAAATTTTTCCACATGCCTGAATACCTTATATATCAAATTTTAATTCTGTAGATCAAAAATTCGTTGAGTATATAGGTTGAGAAGTGTCCTCACGAACGCATTCTCACTTTTATCGGTACATATTGGCAACAAGTCATTATCGAGGCACATTCGATTAAATACGACAGTTTTCTTTCTTCTTTATTTTTCTGTTGATTTTCTCGATCTGCTAAATAAATAAACTTGAACCAATCAATAAAAACCAAAAAAAATAAAATGTATTACATTTAAAAAGGCACCAGAAAAAAGCCCCTTGAACAACAATAAAATTGCTCCTGACGACGATCAATGATCGAAAGCGCAAGAGGAAAATGGCTGACAAAAAAAAAAAAATCACAACTTTCCAACTGAAATGAGGAAAAATGCTTGACTGATCGAGAAAATCAACAGAGAAATAATGAAGAAATAAAACTCTGTCGTATTTAATCAAACGTGACTTATTTTCACCCCAAACAAGGCACAATGTCACTTTGATGTAGGGGCTACTATCAGGAACATAAGTTGCAGGGATACTATATAGGGAGTTCAGCAGCAAGATGTCTGTTCACATTACACTTGAACTTCTGCATGTCAGTACAGGTGGGGAAGCAGGAACCCAGAAAGAAATTCCAAAGTCTAGCAATTTGGAGGAAGAGACTATTAGCGTAGAAGGCTTTCTTACATCTAGGGATTTCTACTGTGTAGGGGTGGGACTTTGCTGCTTGTTAGGTTTGTTGGGGGTATTTACGTCGAGGGGGTACAAGGGCCTGTAGTTTGTCGGAACATCCACCATTAAAATATATATATATATCTTTTTAAATATCTTTTATCCAAAAATTTAATATATTAAAATCTATCACCAATATATATATGAGAGAGAGTGAGAGAGATTAGTAGTGAGACCTGGTGTTGCCCAGGATGTGTCAAAATAGGGTAAAATGTTGAAAAAAAAAAAATAAATAAATAAATGGAAACATAAGCACAAAGTTTTGATAATTGTCTTTGTTCTTTGAAATTCCATGCAGATTCTCAAGTTCGATAGAAAGATTCTCAAGTTCGACAAGATACACCTGAAGAAGGTCGGAAGTTACATCGACCGAAACATTGTGAATCGTAATACAAATAATACAAATACAAATTATCAATCCTCATCTTAAAACTTCAGAAACAAAACGCCTGTTTTCAAAATATAAAAAACAATTCTGAAAACTTTGCGTTTATATATTTATTTAGTTGCATTCTCTCTCTTTTTTTTTTACTTATTTTGACATAATCAATGTCAGGTACCTCTTCTAGTAGATTAAGAAAAGATTGAATAAAATATAGAGAAATTTGATGAAAAAATACCAAAACAAGATTAATATTTACATGTTGTTTTTGGAATAAAAAAAAATTGGATGAATATCATTTTTTAAATATATTTTTCTGTTAAGATTTCTTTTTCTGCAAAGTTGATCCACTTTTCAAGCTTGGTAATGAAGGTAACAATGATGGGATCTGTATCCTATTCGTAGCCGACCCAACCAAGAAAGGACGAGGAAATGTTTTCGTATCTGATGATAGCCTCTGCCCAGCAGGAGTTATCTGCTCTTTGATGATCGGCTTTTTGGCAGTTAAAACGAAGGCAGAATCACTGTAAAAAAAAAAAAAAAAAAAAAAAAAGAAATACAAATTCAAATGAAGTTCTTTTGAATGCAACTTTTTGTTTTTCTTTTCACAAAGAATTAACAAAATGATTAACTTTTTCCAAACAGATCAACCAAAACACATTTTTTTGCTGTGGTTTCAAAGGATGAATAGACGAAGCACTGGCATTTGTCTAAGTGTCGCCAGGGAAATTGAATGAGAATAGCATGCTTTCATTCCATAGGTTATGGCCGAGTAGAAGTCCTAAGTAATTTCTTGCTAGCAGCAGCCATTGATCTTCACTGGAATTTGAGTGGCAATAAACCTCTTCAAAGGTCCCAGTTCTCTTCGCACTTAGTATTGCCCACATTAAGGACTAAACCTTCAACCTCCAGATGGTGTCACTTTAAACTGAATTTTACTTAGTATTTTATACATTACACCACGGGTCCTTGTAGATTTAAAAAGCAGTTCCAAAATTTCATATGTTATAGTTTTAAATTACCCTTGTCCCCCTGCCCCTCTAGCATTATTTATTCTAAAGACCCCTAACGATAAAAAAATGCCATAGGTTATTCCCCTTGGTCAGAAGAAGCCATTCCGCCATGATAACATTGTAATCCAGAGTGCCCCATTTTGGGGAGCTGGATTTTCCCTCAGATTAAAAACCGACCTTGTGTCTAAATCTTCCCTCGTGGAGAGGCAAATAAATAGGAACATTGTACGAGAACCGCAGCACGTGTATTCTTTGTTAGTTAATAAAACCCATATTAACGGTACACCAGTCTCTTCTCCCCTTTTTCAAATATCTTTTCACTTACTACACCATACAGATTCCCGAGTTCGATAGAAATATTTCTGAGTCTGACAAGATACATCGGTACAATGTTGGAGATTACATCGGCCAAAACATTGTGAGAATAACATTCAAAATGAGAACAGTAATCCAAATGATCCAAATTATCAGCCATCATCTAACAAAAATTCATAAACATAATATTGTTAAGCTAAGTGTCCGACTATAGTCAACGGCGACCCAAAAGCTCCCTTTTCATTAGCTGCTATACCAAGGTGTAGAGGAGGGTGCTATTCTATTCCCAGGATTATTCCACTTGACCTTGATCCTCCCTTTACAATGCTGAGCGTTCAGCCAGGGGGGATCAAGTATCATGTTTAGATTTTGGTATAATTCAACCGAGTTTCCCTGCCCATTAGCAAACACTCTTCCCATTATACCATTATTAAGAAAATGCAAAATAAACTCTTGCAAATGGATGCATTTTGTGAGTGATAGAGTAGTTTAGCATGCAAGAAGAAATTGAGTAGATATGTTCATTTTGGCTAGCACCGTGTGTATTCACATGTGTGTAAATCAGATAGGCATGTAGATGTGTGTATATATTAGCATCCCTATTTTGCCAATGAGACCGTATATGTACAAACTTGAGTGTTAGAGTCTGGTTAGCAGTGTGTGTATATGCTGCTGCTATGTTTAGTAGTTTGTGTGCGCTACTTGCTGAGGGCCTTTTGCTCCAAGATACCTAGGAAGAATGTGTTGTACCCATGGGCGTTATCTGTGAAAATAAAAACATGAAAGAAAAAGGAAAATACTGTTTGGGTTTTTATAGTACACATCAAATTTCGGGACTGAATATTCTTTGAGTGAAAAAAACTGCTGATTTGAGCTTTTTATCAAATGGAGAATTGATAAATAAAACATTTACTTTTGCTGCTGCTTCTAGCAACCTAAATTATCTCCAGCACAAAACATGATGTAGAATATGCTGTTTCTCTTGTACTAAATATTCATAAATAACATTTTAAGTTTAATTTAGGCAGTTTCAATAATTGCACACTACAAAAATGTAGATAAGAAAAAATAATTTTTTTTAATCTATATATTATTTTGTGTGTCAATCTTACATATTTCTTTTCCTGTCTTTTAATAATTGTTGTGTGCTTCCATTTCTTCTAATAAATAATTTTACCAAGAATTCTTCATAAGTTTTGGTTTTGGTTTCGATTATAGTTGAAGGAATTGAAGTTATTTATTTATTTATCTATCTATTGATATATCTATAAAAATGAACGTATCTGTGTGTGTCTGTGTACATTTCCCTATGCAATTTTAAGTCTACAGACTCAAAATTTGATATACAGTGTACTGAGATTTGGGAAAATCTTTGTAATCCGTTTTCGGCCAGAAATTTGGCTGTTAAGGGGTCAAAGTTTAACGATTTGACCTTTGAGAACTCTACCAAACTCCTCCGACAATTTTGGGTCTAAACACTTGAAATTTTAGATATAGGTTCTAACTTAATAACTTGATTTGAGCCGAAAACAATAAATGTTAAGGGGGCATAATAGGGGTCAAAGTAAAAAAAAAAAATTGATCTTTGCAGTCTCTACCAAATTACTCAGACAATTTCTGGTCTAAACATTTGAAATTTTACATAAAGAGTATTCAGAAATACAGCAAGCTTTTTAATCAATTTGGGTCGAAAATTTTTAGTTACCAATATATAAATGTATGTATGTATGTTTGCATGTCTGCCTAAAACTTTTGACAGAGGCGACAGATTTTTACAAGATCAGTATTGTTTTGAAGTTCAACCTTTAAGACGACAAATATCGAAAATTTGGCTAGAAATATTAATATCTTTACCTTCAACTGGGCACTTTTCTACCGGGGGTTTGCTTTTTCCACCAATATTTTTGAAAGTCATCCTCTCCTTTCAATTATTTAGCCTTAATTTTAACCTATGTCACTTACGGTTTGGCAGTGGTCGTAACAGCAAAGACGTCAGGTTTTTTTCCTGTTCTTTTCCTCGTTCGCAGTACGGGCTCGAGCCTGCTTTCCTACTACCACTTTTTTTTTATTCTTTTTGCTCACCATACACATCCAAACACCCGGGCAACGCCGGGCTGAAATGCTAGTCTATATATCTATAAAAGTGAATGTGTCTGTGTTTGTGTCTGTGTGTGTGTCTGTGTACATTTCCCTACGCAATAACTCTGTCAATTTTAAGTCTACAGACTCGAAATTTGCTATACACGGTACTGAGATTTGGGAAAATCTTTGTAATCTGTTTTCAGACAGAAATTTGGCTGTTAAGGGGTCAAAGTTCAACAATTTGACCTTTGAGAACTCTACCAAACTCCTCCGACAATTTTGGGTCTAAACACTTGAAATTTTAGATATAGGCTCGTTGGACATGGATCTACCTTAATAACTTGATTTGAGCCGAAAACAATAAATGTTAAGGGGGCATAATAGGGGTCAAAGTTAAAAAAATTGACCGTTTCTTTTTTTTGCTCAACATACACCTCCAAACACCCAGGAAACGCCGGGCTGAAATGCTAGTATCTATAAAAGTGAAAGTGCGTGTATGCATGTGTGTGTGTGTGTGTGTGTGTGTGTGTGTGTGTGTGTGTGTGTGTGTGTGTGTGTGTGTGTGTGTGTGTGTGTGTGTGTATATTTCCCTACGCAATAACTGTGTCAATTTTCAGTCTACAAACTCAAAATTTGATACACAGGGTCCTGAGATTTGAGAAAATCTTTGTAATCTGTTTTCGGCCAGAAATTTGGCTGTTAAGGAGTAAAAGTTTAACGATTTGACCTTTGAGAACTCTACCAAATTCCTCCGACAATTTTGGGTCTAAACATTTGAAATTTTAGATATAGGTTCCTTGGACATGGATCTAACTTAATAACTTGATTTGAGCCCAAAACAATAAATGTTAAGGGGGCATAATAGTGATCAAAGTTTTAAAAATGTGACTTTTGCGGTCTCTACCAAATTACTCAGACAATTTTTGGTCTAAACATTTGAAATTTTACATAAAGGGTATTCAGAGATAGGGCAAGCTTTTTGATCAGTTTGCATCGAGAATTTTCAGTTACCAATATATAAATGTATGTATGTATGTTTGCATGACTGCCTAAAACTTTTGACAGAGGCAATGGATTTTTACAAGATCAGTATCATTTTGAAGTTCGACCTTTCAGACGACAAATATCGAAAAATTGGCTAAAAACATTAATATCTTCACCTTCAACTGGGCACTTTCAACTTGGGGTCGCTTTTTTCGCCGATATTTTCGAAAGTCATCCTCTCCTTTCGATTGTCTAGCCTTAATTTAAACCTATGTCACTTCCGGTTTCGCGGTGATCGGAACAGCACAAACTCAGGTTTTTTTCCTGTTCTTTTGTTCCTTTGCGATACGGGTTCGAGCCTGCCTTCCTACTACCACTTTTTTTTTTTTTAACGCAACATACACCTCCAAATACCCGGGCAACGTCGGGCTGAAATGCGAGTATATATATATTTTCTTCATAAGTTTTGGTTTCAGTTTCGATTATAGCTAAAGGAACTCAAGTTATAGCTATATATATATATATATATTTTTTTTTTTTTTCTCCATAAGTTTTTGTTTTGATTCAAGCTGATGCATTCAAGTCGTATGGATATATTTTTTTTATTTTTAAAATCACAACTTTATCTATAAATATAAAAGCGAAAATGTATGTATATATGTATGTGTGTTCGCTTTTTCTGTATGTCTACAAAAGGCTTTTTTCAGAGAAGCGGTCGCTCGCTTCACAACATTTTAAAAATTTTTATATCACATATAAATCGTAATATCTCAGAGTTAACAACGAAGCTCGCCTGTCTATTTAATTTGCTCGATTTCAGGAAGATAAATATTCAACATTTAGTTAGTCTTTTTCCTATAACATCTTGGGAAAATACTATTCTGCAGTCAAACTTGACCTCATTAACTCATTAAAACGGGAACCTGCCAAATCCAAGTAATTAAATAAATTCAAACATGTTTCCGTTAGCATATCGCAGTGGGGCAATGGTTAACGTCGCACGTTTTTTTTTTTTCACACTTTAATTTACAACTTTGCCTCAAGGGTTCGGATTCGATCCTCATACTTACTTTTTTTTTTAACCATACCCCCCACCCACCCACCGCCGGAGTTTCCACACACACCTCTAAACACCCGGGCAACGCCGGGTACCCCTCGCTAGTCTATAATATAGATCTGACCAGTCTGTTTAAATGTATGTACGCATGTATGTATGTCAGCCTAAAATTTTTGACAGAGGTGAAGGATTTTCACAAGAACGGTATTGTTTTGAAGCACAACCCTTCGGATGACAAATATCGAAAAATTGGCTAAAAACATTAATTCCTTCACTCTCTTTTTTTGCTGATATTTTTGAAAAGTCATCCCCTTATTTCGATTGACTAGCCTTAATTTAAACATTCATCATTTCTGGTTTGGCGATGGGCGCAACAGCAAAGATGTTACATTTTTTCATGTTTTCTCTCCTTCGCGGTATGGGTTCGAGCCTGTCTACTACCACTTTTTTTTTTTTTGCTCAACACACACCTCTAAGCACCCGGGCAACGCCGGGCACCCAGGCTAGTCTAATAAATAAAATGCAAAATAGGCACAACCGTTTGTGTATGTCTACGAAGGGCTTTTGCATCAGGGTTCTCGCGTCGGTTAGATTCCAGAAGTTTTCTTAAATTTACTAGATCATAGTATCTTAGATTCCCAAACGGACACGGTTTATTTCATTTTTTTGATCGAGTTTTAAAAAATTCCCACCGTCTCCTCATGTCGGCTGTTTGTTTCTCTTTTTTATATAAATAAAGTGAAATTATTCAAACGCAAACGCCTGGCCTTCTGGCCAGATAGTATCTGCTCTGTAATTGCTCCTTGGTTAATGTAGGGGAACAACAATTATTATTTATTTGCATACTGCCACAGTGACCCTTTTTTGGGAGAGCTGGTTTTACCCCACATTTGAACGCTTTACATTTCCAGTCGTGTCATAGAGTAGGGGTAAGACGTCAGATTTTCTTTCACTTTCTTTTCTGCTTTCGCGTCACAGGTTCTTTTTTTTTTTTACAACTCCAAACACGCGGACAACGCCGGGCATCCAGGCTAGTAATATATAAGAATCGATAGAAAATTGACTCTATAAACTATACAAAATCTGCAAAAATTAAAATATCATATTTAAATGTATCTTACGACCGAGGTACGTCAGGCGTCCTGATTAGAGAAATACTTTTGCAGTTTAAACAAAAGAGCTACAATAATATCAAGGTATCTCCATTTATGCTGAACATCCACCGAATGCCAACATCAATATATTACATATGAAAAAGTCTGTTTTGGAATTTCCACAGGTCCCGCTAGTTCGAATTATTAGATGATTTTCAGTGAAAATTGCATATTAAAATATCAAGTAAAAAATTCAAAACATCGATTATTTTTTTTTAATTCAAATTGTTTTTAGTGTGGGATCATGTATCAATTTTAATTAAACTTAAAACGTTGTTTATGACCTTTTGGTACAAAAGAAGCAGTCTATTTTAATTTAAAAATAAAATCGATTTTTATTTTTGTTAGATGGTCAAAGAGAGATAACTCATAAATGAATAAATGCAGAGTTATCTCCCTTCCATCGAAAGTCATTAGGAGACAAAAGGAGAGACGCTGGACAATATGGCCGCTGCCAAATATCGTTTACTCTTCCGTCCGTTATAAACATTTCCATTTATTCTATATGTTCAAATAAATAATGTATTTCAAATGCATTCGATGTTCAAGGGTTATTCATACCATTTCCAGTATGCAAATACAACTTAACCCCATACACATCAATTTTTTTTTAATTATTCCGTTTCTACTTGATATTTAATATGAAATTTTCATTGAAAACCATCAAATAAGTACGAGAGTTTGATTAACCTTGTGTATACATATTACCGCTATGTTTAGTAGTTCATGTGTGTGCTACTTGCAGAAGACTTTTTGCGCCAAGGAACCTAGACAGCATGTCTTGTACTCATGAGGAGAAAGAGAAATACTGTGTTGGAGTTTTTATAGTACATGTTAAATTTCGGGACTGAATATTCTTGCATTGAAAGAAACTGCTAATTTCAGGCTTTGTTGAATTGAGAGTTGATACATAAAAAACATTCACTGTTGCTGCTATTTCTAGCAACCAAAATCATCTCAGACAGAAAACATAATGTGATATATTTTACATCTCTGTCTATTGAACACAAACAAATAAATTAAAAAGAATTACCTTCGATTAGGCAGCATTGATTGAGGCTTCAGCATTTTTGAACGGCAAGCAAGCGGAGGTGACATTGGTGGTCTTGAAGGTGGGAAAGGTTCCAGATTTCTTGCCTGGTCATCCATTTCAGCATTCACTAATTCACCGTCATCATATTCGTAAGATGTCTCTTTGATTTTGCAAGCTTCATTTAGTTTCTCCGACTCACGGCCATGGGCTTTTGTATTTGATAAAGTTGAAATTGTTTCTTCACACAAAAAGATATCGTCCTCATCATCCAGATCCTGTTCCTCATCAGATTCCTCAACATATTCTCCTGGATCAATTTTCAATACTTGTGGCGCCCATGAATCCGCAATCTCTTTCAAACGTCTTTCAAAATAAAATAAAAAATTAAAAAATATTGAAAGAATTGAATTAATCCGTGAACTTGTTAAATAATAATCTACAAACATTAACTCAAGTTTAAATCAGTTGAATCGATATTATATTTCTCTTTGTCTTTCTGTCTGTCTCTCCATTCCACTTTTTCTCAGAAATTACTGGGGCAATTGATGATGAAATCTTATATGGATCTTTGTTATGATAAGGCACAGCAAACTAAATATTAGGGTATCCAATCGATACACAGTTAGGGATTAATAGAGATTAATAGGGATCAATCACCACAATACAACATTTACTCTAGAAGTTGTCTCAAAAACTACTAAGCTGATCTGGCTGAAATTTTGTATAGTCATTTGTTATGATGAGCCACAATGAATGGTATCCGTTCGATGTGTAGTTATGGATTAATAGGGATTAGTCACCACACTTCTAAATTTATTCCAGAAGTTTTCTTGGAAACTACTGGATTATCTGGCTGAAATTTTTTATGGATATTTTGTAGTGATAAGGTGTAACTAACTAAATATTATAGTATCCACACAATGTACAGTTAGGGATTAATGTGGATTAATAGTGATTAGTATTTAATTCAAAAATGAGTAGAAATTTAACCATATTCAACCATCAATTTATCATAAAGCACTAATTTTAAGTAAATGGGATATAACTTTTGCCTGTTTTTAACAGTAACAAAACATCAAAAAGCGCAGAACAGAAAAACCTTCTTAAAGTGTAACTACAAATAATTATTGATCCCTATAATGTGAGCTTCTTTTTTAACATTGGAGTCTGACTTGTTGTTTCTGCTCTAGTAATCACTTCAAAAATCTTCCGGGTTATTCTGACATGACCTTTAAACACAATCTTCAAGATTACCATGGACATGGAATCAGCGCATATATCAGGAACAATTTTATGTGTGGTAGGGATCTCTCAATTCCAAAGCCACATAAAGTCAAGGTCATTGTTGAGGTGGCCTATTGGCTGAGGTATGGTCTTAGTTCTGTGCAGTTTTAGGAGGTCCACTCTCCAAGGTATTGCCTTCTCAACCTTTGAAGAGGGAGTTAGTTTATTGCTACCACCTGAGGTGCCTTTACCGGGTAACGCCTCTAAGGGCTACCCAGGTATATTTTGCAGGCCAAACTGATCTTTCTCTAGAGCCTGACTTTTTAAATCCCACTTTCCCAACACATTTTCCTGCTGTAGGAGGGAGATAAAGATAGGTTTCTCATTTGAAATGTCCCTAAGTTGCCCATTATGTGTTTCCATACTGCACTGTGTCATAGGACCTTTTTCATCTTTGCCCTTTATTCATAACTAACCTGGGTGCCCGGCATTGCCCGGGTGTTTGGAGATGTGTGCTGAGCAAAAAAAAAAGTGGTAGTAGGTAGGCAGGCTTGAACCCATACCACGAAGGAGAAAAAGAATGTGAAAAAAAAAAAAAAACATGAAGTCTTTACCATTGCGTCCATCACCAAACCAGAAATGGTGAAGGTTTAAATTAAGGCTAGTAAATCGAAAAGAAGGGATGATTTTCGAAAATATTGTTGAAAAAAGCGACCCCTCCTTGTAGTAAAGTGCCCAGTAAAGTAATTAATGTTTTAGCTAATTTTTCGATATTTGTCATCTGAAGGTTAGAGCTTCAAAACGATACTGATCTCGTGAAAATCCGTCGCGTTTCAATTGCCCTTGTAGCATTATCTTCTTTCTTTTTAATACATTTGCACATACATATCAGATCTATATTATTTCCTTTTTTCGCGATGACAATTTAAGGAAAAACTTGTAACTTATATATAAAGCCGAAACTTTCAATCAAAAAGAAACTCCAATATGTATGCAGTTGCGATGACAAATACTTTGTTTGAGAGCACAGATAAGCATAATCTGCTTATGAGCAGATTTCCGTCATCTTTTGTTATGTTTTTCAGATAATATAAGGATATGATTAAAGAAAATTAGAAGGTTCTACTTATAGACACTGGCAATAGGAACTGACCAATCAAATGGAGCCACATTCTACTAGCAACCAATCAGAAAGTGGAATCATTCCATAAAAATATTGAATCTCTTAGAATTCCTGCACATAATTTTTCGTGTCCACACGAGAAAGATCTTTGCTTTTTTGTCTGCAAACTTTTAAATTTCAAGACTTATACAGATCAGCTACCCACCGAAAACTCTTTTTCATCTCCAGGATGTATACAGATTAGTTACCCACTGAAAACTCTACTGAAATTAAACATGGCTTTCAATTCAAAATTAATCTATGTATATAAAAATTGCGATTAAAATATCACAACTTTTTATCACAAGAGTGGTTGAAATGGATATTTCTTTGACTTTGCGTTCATAATGAGTGATAATGGCATATTTTTATAACTAAATTATCCAAATAAATTATTTATTCGAAAATTCATCATTTACTGATATTTTATTGTGCCAAACATCCTCATGCAAAGCTGGCTACCACTATTATTGGTCTTCGGGCCAAGATCAAAGTGTAGTATCTGTTCCGGCAGATACTGCAAGCTATGACTAGCTATGACTAGCAAAGACCAGATGTGGGGGCAACCCCACATGTCTGACCTTTAACCAGCTCCCATTTCCCACCTCTCGGGAGCTGGTCCCCTTTTCCCCTTCCCCCTCCCTTCACTCCTCACATTAAAAATCGGCCTTGTGCCTAATTTGCTCAGTGGGGGAGCAAATAAATACCATCTGTTCCAGCAGATACTGCAAACAAAAACCATATGTGGGGGCAACCCCACATATAAGTTATAGGTCAATGTAGGGGAAACCCTTCATACCAATTATCACTATCCAGCTCCCCTACTCACCGGGGAGTTGGTCCCCATTTCCCCTAAACTCCTCACATTAAAAATTGGCCTTGTGCTTAATTTGCTTGGTGGGGAAGCAAATAAATACCCTATTAGTGTATCATAATCAAGTTATTCAAAATTTTAATACATTTCAATTAAGTCACATAATAAAAATCTGATCTTAAGAAACAATCATGTCATCATTGTAATAATGTTGTTTTATCAGGGTGTAGTAAATTGTAATAGAGACATTGTTATATGATTAAAGATTTATATATATATATATATATATATATATATATATATATATATATATATATATATATATATATAAGAGACGATGCATGTGTTGTTTAATCAATGTCCAAGCGTCCAAGACCAATTTTCCTCATTCCTACGTCAATGAGTTACAGTTATTTCACGTATGCAAATAGTTCCATGATATAACTATGTCCTCCTTACCAGATAAAAAAGAAAACATTATTCA
Organism: Euprymna scolopes; assembly: GCF_053919585.1. Lineage (NCBI taxonomy): Eukaryota > Metazoa > Mollusca > Cephalopoda > Sepiida > Sepiolidae > Euprymna > Euprymna scolopes. The sequence continues at coordinate 60,829,447 of NC_136495.1, read as the reverse complement.
GATAATTATAATGCACAGTTCATCTTTATTCATGCAACAATGTTCATAAATTAATTATTTGGATGAAATTGAAAACTTTTATGCAAATTTCTGATTGAATTATGATGATCAATTTTAGTGTTCTGCAGATAGTGTGTCTCAAGGTGATGCATCATGTCATGACACTTGAATCGTTCATTTTCTAAATCGATGAATTATATGCGCAGGAACTAATGGTCTCTGTCTTCTTCAGATTAAGATAAAATGCATATTTTTTTCGCCAGAGGATCTTATTAAAGGATTAATATTTAATATCTTATTAAAGGATTAATGTTTAATCGGTCTAATATCAGGATGAAGAAAGCCGTTTGTTAGTGTTAGCTGTGTCTGTAGTATCTGACTGGAATTGAATATTGAATAAAAAAAATAGAGTCAACATCTTCTATGGGAAATGCCAACATCTCCACAAAAGTATAAATCAACTTTATTCAAAGGGAACACTAGAATGTAAAGAAAGTTGTTTGGTAAGCTGGCTTCTGTAAAAAAACAGAATGCTGTATCCTGGAGTTCCATCTCATCTAGCCGCTTCTGGTGAAGGACAAGAATAGGATAGGATGTTTTACCGTGACAAAATATAGCAAGGAACTGAATGATCTGGGCAGGAATGGGAGTTGCGAATACAAACTTAGAGCTAAACTAGTTTAAGCCTAGTAAAATAATTATATATTTCGTGTGAACAGGAGGGGGAGTGGAGTAGGAGGAGGGAAGGAGGAGGATATGTCGAAGACAAATGTGCATTATCCTTTTTATGAAATATGAAAAAGTTGCTTCATTCACTTACTTTTCATGTTGTACTTTCCACTGTTGTAATTGTTCTAGAACTTCTGTCAGATCTTGATCAGCAGTTGGAACTGGGCCATACGTGTGTTCAGGTGTGAAACTAAACTGTTTAATAAGAAAACTATTTAAATAAGAAAAGATGTTTAAATAAAAACAAACTATTTTGATAAGAAAAAATGTTTTAATACAAAAATGTTCGAATAAGAAAAACTGTTTTGATAAAAAAATGTTTAAATAAGAAAAACTGTTTTCATACAAAAAATCTTTCAATAAGAAAACTGTTTTCATAAGAAAAACTGTTTAAAAAGAAAGAATAAATAAAAGAAACCTTTTTACCCTGATTGTAAAGAGAAGTTTTGTAAGGTTGAGGAACTAAACGGAACTTCTATGATTAAAGTTTCTTTCCAAAACTAGCTGCTTATTGAACACAATTACTTCCCAGCTGACTACAAGATGGTCATTTTCAAGTTCAATATAAACAAATTTAAGTTGAGTCATCTTCTTAAATACTAAAATTCTGTACAGTTTTAATCATCGTTGCCAATCTTCACCATGTAGTCTCACTGACCACCTGACAAACCAACACATTAACCCTTAACCTCAAGTGGCCTTTGGGCCTAGATAGGCAGTGACCCATTAGTACATTAAAATATTTGGCTGAAAACACTATCAATAATTTCCTCCACTCTTTATCTGTGCCTAAACCTAAACGTAGATTCCATGAACAAAGGTTCTTACTTAAAACTGCACACCTGTGGAACTCTCTTCCGTTTACCTGCTTTCCATACAATAAGTAATCCAATTTTACCAAACGTACAATTCTAATGATTACTATGATATTGTCCTTTTGACCACTGTACACTCTTTAACCCTTATCCTCGAGTGGCCTCTGGGCCTTGATAAGTGGTGATTCCCTTGTGAAAAAAAAAAAATGAAGTTACTATGAAAAGATATTAATAAATAACTCAATCTGCAATAAGTGAAGCTCCTTGCAAACGAGAAATCATGCAACAAAAAACATTAACCAAATAAACTAAATATCCATATATTAATGTGATAACAGTTGTTATTTTGTATATTACGCTTACATCTTTTTTCTTCTGAATGACTGACGTTTAATTGTTATGATCTTCCATTTTTTGTAATTAATAATTTTACCAATGATTTTTCATAAGTTTTTGTTTTGGTTTCGATTATAGCTGATGGCACTCAAGACATCTATTTTTTTTTATAAATAATTTTACCAAGAATTCTTCATAAGTTTTGGTTTCGATTATAGCTGAAGGAAGTCAAGTTATATATAAATATACATATATTTTTTTTTCTTCATAAGCTTTGATTTCGGTTTCAATCCGAGCTGATGCAGCCAAGTCATTTGGATATACTTTTTATATTTTTAATTACAACTTAATAGTATATAAAAATCGATAAAAATTGACTCTATAATAATATATACGAAATCTGCATAAATTAAAAATCTCATATTTAAGCATACTTTATGACCGGGCTACGTCGGGCGTCCCTGCTAACTTAGATAAATACTTTTGCAGTTTTAACAAAAGAGCTACAATAATATCAGGGCGTCTCCATTTATGCCGAACATCCACAGAATGCCGACATCAATATATTACATGTGAAATAGTCTGCTGTAGAATTTACACAGGTCCTGCTAGGGCGTTTTTAAAAAGTTATCATAAACAAAAGGATTTCAAACCAGGCTCCAAACTGATATTTTTTATGGTGCTAAAAACGAACATGTGACTTTAATCTATTACAATATATTTACAGTATTCATCACACAATCTTTTTCATGTCTTTTCTGATATATATATATATATATATATATATATATATATATATATATATATATATATATTAGTGATGCAACGATTCCAATATTTTTTCCTAGTTCCAATACAAATACTGAGTTTGCATTCTTTATAAATCTCTAAATATTTAACTATAGAGTTACTATTTTTCCTGATTACCATAAAAACACATTAATGTGTATATATTTTTTCGTAAATAATGCAGGGAGGAAAACCAAAGAAATGGGTGTTTACATGTTATTGACAACCGATATGACGACAGACACTAACATTGCTTTTTTTTTTTTTTTTTTACCGAATCCAATACTAAATTCCTGATTCAGATACAATTACTGATTCCGATTTTTAATAAATCTCTAAATATTTAACTGTAGTGTTGTTATTTTTTCTTGATTACTGTAAAATACTAAATGTGCATATATTTTCGCAAACGTAAAAATACACTTGTGAAGGATCTACTATAGATTTTAGTTTTACTGGAAGTTTAAAATCAATAAATATATTTTGATATTTTTTATGGTGCTAAAAACGAACATGTGACTTTAATCTATTACAATATATTTACAGTATACATCACACAATCTTTTTCATGTCTTTTCTGATATATATATATATATATATATATATATATATATATATATATATATATATATATATATATATATATATATATATATATATATTGTCACGGATGGCTATGTCATTTTTCCCTAGTTGTGTTAGCGATAGAATAAATTTTAATATTTGTTTAAACTGAGCAAGGGCCACTGATTCATTTTTTTTTTTATCCTGCTACTAAGTCAGTCTGAAAGGATGAGATCATGCAATCATATCTATTCCCTATTTACTTGCCTCCTCATGGGGCAGAATTGGCCATAGGGTCCAGTTTTTATGTGGGAAATCCAACTCCCCAGAGAGCAGTACTCTGGATGGGAACAAAAGTGGAAATTATCTCAATCATGAAGGATTTCTCCTCCACTAACCAAAAAATAGAAAAAGTGAAGTGTACCATCAGAACAGATACTACATTGTGATCCTGTTCCAAAAGCCAAGGATTCAGCTATCAGGGGTATTTCATCAGCCAAGAAAATGAAAAAAAAAAAGGATTTTGTCAAATTTATTCTTTGATTGAAATGCGAGGCAGAGAAAAAGAAAGCAGGGCGAGCAAAAACTCAGCCTCATTTCTTCACCGCTTGGCCAGCGACCATGACGTTTCCCCATGCGTGAGAAAGACGAAGGAAAAAATCCCGGTCAGATGCGAGCTCGCCCATGTAATGCCTAGCTGCCTGATTTCCCTAAACTGGAATAGTTATCTTGGAAACTGAAACGAATAACAGCAAAGAAACATACACAGAACAACAGATACGTCGTAAACAAAATGTGAAAAAAAAAAAAAAAGACCAGAACAAAAACTGCGAGTTGATGTTTGAACTGTCCTCATCTCTCTATAACAGACTCCTCCCCCCCTCTCAGACTGAAAACCGATTCTTTTGTTTCGTCACATAACTTCCAGTTATGCTATTTTTTCTTCCATTTTCAGGACTTTTGTCCAGCTCATAATAGTTAGGAATATCCCATATCCTGTATTTTGAATGTTTCATTTTCTTTAAATTTTTTTCTTTCCCCACCTGTTAATAAATTTATTTTAAATTGTTTGAATTATGTTGACTGTTATTTCTCATATTTGTTGTGTTCGACCATTTTTTATTCTTCATTCCCGTTTGTCTCATAAAAGTTTTAAGAAAGAAGCTTTGTATAGAAAGAAAACATGTACCTCAATGAGACCGTACATGAGTTATACCCCAATGCGGAGAACTTGTCAGCATGAAATAAATATTTTATTAAAGAAAACCCTTTTAAAAGAATCCCTTCCTCCTTTTGCTTTCATATCCTTTTTCCTTTTTTTTTTTTTTTACCATTGTCACATGTGCGCCCTCTGTATCCCCAAACGGGGGAGGCATATATGACAATATATATATATATATATATATATATATATATATATATATATATATATATATATATATATATATATATATATATATATATATATATATATATATATATATATAACTTCCTCTGGGTGAATTGAGATTAAGAAGGAAAAACACCAGTACAAATATTTGAAAATGTTTCATGTGCAAAGTGTGACGCTGTTCTATTTCAGAAACGGAAAAAGGCGTTAGAAATTCAAAAATGAAAGGGAGCTTGCATTGTTGAAGTGAAGTATTTTTTTAATAACGTCATATAGTAGTTAATGTTTTTAAAAGATATAGACGCAGTTAATATTCTTTCTGGAAAGAATATGTCTGTTAAAATTCCAATATAGGTGTGTAACAAATGAAATGAGTGTGTTTTTATGTAATTTATTGATTGAGATTATTATAGGAGATGTTTGAATGGTGTGAAAAGGTTAACCTGTGTCTACAATAAAATTATGTTCTTTTAATAAAAGTTTACTTATTAATGGCGCTACATTATAGAAACCTCCACATTGTTTAATTGTGCATGAATTTGCGATAAGTGCTGATTCAAGAAGTCTCTGGCGCGATTTATTTTAAATAAATTTAACTATTTTTGCTAGTTTAAAGTCAAAGGTGTAATTATGCTGCAATGAATGAGAGAATAATGCACTTAGAAAATTGCTATTTTTTATATTTCTTTTATGTTCACTGAGCCTTTTTTCCAATTTACGCTGGGTTTCACCAACATATTTATGATAGCAATTTTGGCAAGGAATAGTGTATATACTTCCATTGGAAACTGATTTGTTTTGGAGATGTTTTGTAGTTTTTAATATTTGTCTTATAGTTTGTGATGTGGTTTGTATGATTGGAATTCCTAGTTTGTTTAGTGTGTTGCAAATTATTGTATTATTGGTGTGTGTAGGTAAAAAAAAGGTGTTTGTTTATGAAAGGTCTGGTGTATATGATTTTTGATTATTTATCCTGGAAAATATTTCCATGGATTTTCGCTTAGCATTCAATATGAGATATGTCGGATATTGCAAGATTTTCAAAATGTTTGTGAGGTATTTGAATTCTTCGTCCAGATATTCAGGACTGCAAATTCTGAATGCGCGTAAGGAGAAACCAATACTTGTTTTTATTTTGTTATTATGGTGTTATGGTGTTAACAGCAAATAAAGATCAATTCAGAGTTTGGGGAAATAAGTAAATTTTAGAATTAAATAGAATCCAATATCAAAGGGATGTGCATGTCACTTTTTGGTCCCCGACAAAAGGAGGGTGGACCTGTAAATTCACCCTTGTCCATTCTTCCATTCGTCCGTTCGTCTGTCCACACTTTTCTCAATAACTACGCCTTGGAATTTTTTAAAATTTTGCACAAACATTAAACATATTATGAGTAAAAAGTAACAGCACGGATTTTCAAGGAAAACTCCGGTTGTCTAGCTAGGGGTGCCTTTCAGGTTAAAATGGCTAAAATTGATACTTATGCTTATTAAAAAAAAATTGATGCCTTGGATTTTTATAAAACCTTCTGAAAACTAACCGATTTCTATATAATTTTGTTTATCTATAAATCGCGATATCTCTTGGGTGTACTAACCTACTAACTCAAGAACTCTCATCCATTCTTTCAATGTGGCCATACCATAGAAGTCTACTCTTCTGTACACACCTCCCTATACGGTCCTGATTTAATTTTTCTCTGAACTCATCAGATCATATTCTGTCTTTTACACTCAAATTACACATCCGTCGTATCATTCTCATATTTTTTATTTCTATGCCATTGCACTAACATTGCACTAACATTGCACTAACATTGCACTAACATTGCACTAACATTTGCTCCATCCTGTGCTCCAAGTTAACAAAACTTCTAGATGATAATCTCAATATCAAATTATAAATTAAATGACAAAGGTTGTTCCAAAAGTAAAGCCTCCTATTTTTTTTAACTCAAATAGTTAAAGAGCTACAAAGATGGGAGTGATAGTGATACCATTAAAGCAAGCAACCTTTTGTGTTCCAGAATTTATTTTTCTACATAGTCACCACCATTCTCAATGCACTTTTGCCAGGGATTCAATGATGCATCCTTGTAGATCTGAATATTCACCTGAGGGAAAAGAGGTTTCGGATCTCCTGGAGGCGCAGTTTTCTGTTTACTTCGAGAAAGGAGAGCTCTGGTAGGATTTCCACAAACGACAGAACCATCTGTTAGTTCACTGACCGAGTCTGTTGTTGGGTGCAATTCTGAATAGAAAAAAAAGAAGAATCATAAAGGTTAAATAAGGAATCTCTTTTGAAAAACAAATTTGGGGGTAAGCAAAATTTGACTCTTACTAAAAATGTTTAAAACAAATATTATTTGGAATGTTTATTTTCTTCCCACAGCAGAATGTTGTGACACAAGGATAGGAAAGTGGGTTTTGAAAAATCAATGCCCTAAAGAAATAGCACTCTGGTCTGCAAAAAAAAAAATGCACTTTTTTTTTTTAATATTGTTTTTTCATTGAAAAACAATATTAGTTGCTAAGTTTATCTCTTTTCATCTTTTATGAAAAAGACAAAAAGAAAACTTCCATTTTATTTAGTCTCTTAACCACTTCTCATCTATAATAGGTTTCCCTTATGAAACAATCCATAATCACGTCACTTTAAACTAAGAGTCTTTTTATAAAAGTATAGAAAAATATTTTATCTGTTTTATCTTTAGTCTCATATTGTAAATGAAAAAATAAAAATTAAATTGTGTTTTTGGGGGGTTTTTTTTGTATGCAATTGGGCATTAACACCCTGGAAATACCTTGAAAAAAAATTTTATTAATAAATAAATCAAACATTTTTGCAGCATTGCAATAATGGAATCAACAAACAACAAACCCTGGATGCACAAATAATTAAAATATGGCGGTTTTCTCAACAGATTTGTATTCTAACCATGAAGACCAATGATGGGATAATTCCAATATTTTTCCTGATTCTGATACTATTACTGATTCTGTTCTAGACTCCTGATTCCAATGCAATTATCGATTCTGATTCTTTTAAAATCCCTAAATATTTCACCCACATACAAGTACACTTTAAGATCATCTACATATTTTAGTTTTACTAGTAGTTTAAAATCAATAAATATTCATCAATTTATTATTAGTACAAGCTATTGAAAATTTTGTTTTAAGCAAAAAACAAATTAGCAAAAAAGAATTAAAGGGATCATTTTTGGTATCGGAAAATAGACACAAATTTTTCAATTCCGATACCTGCCAAAATTCTTATTTTTATGGTTTCTAATTCTGATTCCAATTAATCATCCCAACATGAGTGAAGTGATTAGCCCTGCCATGTGAGACTTCTTCAACTGCCGTGGTCCATTAATGGTATACTATACCATCGACATTATTCGAGGCAATGTCTTGAGCCTGCTCTCAGCCTGCTGACTCAGCAGAACATCCAATAAAACTTTAATTTAATCATTGAAAAAAAATCAAATCAACTATTTAATCGATTATATTACTTGTTTTGATCAGACTATTGTTCTCATCTTGAGTGTTATTTGTGCAACATTTCGGTCGGTGTAGCCTTCAACCGTTGTCAGGCATGTTGCCTGTTGTCTTGGCAAAGAAAAGAAAAAAGATACTGGCTCTGTAGATATTTTTGTATTCTTGGAGTTGTTTTCTGTTCTTTGGTCATGGTTTTGTATGCGTGAAACAAAAAATTGGTTAACAACTGCAATTATTTAATCTATTATTAGTCTATTGTAATGGTAGAATTGTCTCGGTGATCTTCCTTACATTTTTCCGAATTATCTCCTCTGAATTATTCTTGTTACCATTAAAGAGAATGAACTTTCCTATAAAGAAGCTAAAACTTTCATTCTATCCACCTAGGGGATTTTTAAAAAAGCGCTTCTGCTCTATACTATTATTAATCGATAAAAATAGCTAACATGTGCTTTTACTAACAGTAAATTCCAAAAACTGAGAGTGACTTTAAAACCTTTAAATGACCTGTTAAAAAAAAATTGGGGTTTTAAATTAAAGTTTAAGACAAAAGTTAAATCCATTAATCGAAGGAAAACGTTAATTTTCTCATGCATGACTGTTATATAAAAGAATTCAACTTTTATTTTATTAAAATAACTTTTTTTTCCAGAGCAAGAGTTAAAAATATAACTTTTTTCTTATTTAAGCATCATCAGTTTCTGAACTGCTCCTATGTTTTGATAATAGTGATAGGACGATTCCAATATTTTTCCTAATTCCAATATAATTATCAATTCCATACTGAATTCCCGATTCCAATAAAATTACTGATTCCAATTCTTTATAAATCTCTCAATATTTGACTAAAAAGTTGTTAATTTTTCCCGATTACTGTAATGACACATTAAATGTGCAGATATTTTTTCAAACATAAAAATACACTTGTAGTGGGGTGATCTATAGATTTTTGTTTTAATGGTAGTTTAAAATAAATATCATTTTATCGTTACTATCAGCAGTGGAAGATTTGGCTTTAAACAAAATCAAATAATAAAAAAAAAGACAATTAAAGGAATCGTTTTTGGCATTAGAAAATAAGCACAAATTTTTCAGATTCCAATACTGATTCCGATACCTCCAAAAGTTCAGATTTTTCCAATTTCAATTCTGATATTAATTAATCATCCCAACACTAATTAATAGTTAAAATAAAAAATGACAAAAAAAAAACTACTTATAAAAATAGAATTAGATGCATTTATGTTAATAAGTAATACACTTAAATATGCAAATATAAGCCAAAACTTTATAATACATAGAGATTTTGGCTTGATTCGGAGCAGGAATCTCCTCTTCTGGAGCTCTCCCTCCCTCCGTTAAGAAGCACCCTTGAACGAATGGTGTGATCAAAAGTTGCTATGGCCAAATGACAATACAAAACTGAACCAACTATTTGTGAATGTGTAGAAGAGGACTATGCAATCCAACATTACCTTGTCTGCCTTATATTGTGGAACCAGTGCGGCTTGAAGGATCTTGCAGAATGCAGCAATAATGGATATTGAAGGTAAAAAAAAGTGGGAAATAGTTGTACGGGATGGAATGATAAAATTGTCGCCCTAGATAAAACGACAGGATTCAATTTCTGTATGATGAAAACTGGTGTTCTTTTTTTTTTCTTTTTTTTTTGTTGCAGCCGATTTACTAGTTGGCCAGTTGTGTACAGACCCCAAGAGCAATAGGAGCTTTCTGTCATGTCTGAAAGTGACACAATGTTCAACGAGCAAGATCAGAGATGCGCCACTGTACAACTCATGTTCTCTACCAATCCAAGTTATGACAACAGGACCATTGCCAGCACCCTCAAAATGCATCGCTGGATTGCCACAAATAACAGGGACATGCCCAGGGAGATGAAAACAAAATTTCCGGCCACGGTTATTGTCTTTGGTTTGGTTTCAAGTGAAGGCCACATCATGCCACCTCACATCTTCGAAGTCGCCTTGAAATTCAACACCAAAGTGTACTTGGATGTGCGCTTGTAGAAAAGGCATGCTGCTAGTACCGGACCCATACAGAGGCAGTGACTGAAGCTGAAGGTGACTACATTGAATAGATGTCAGCTCTACTACATAATCAAGTTACCTGAATTGATTTTTTTCAATAAAAGTTTTAAAATAAAGCTGTAGTGTTGCTTTCTTTTAGAGCGACAACTTTATCGTTCCACCTGTATGATGACATACTTCAAAGACAAACAAAGAAGGAGAAGAATACATTAGAGTCATCAATATGTATAGAGGCACATTGAATATAACTGGCATAGTCATAGCAAACAACTAACCATATAAGTGTGTGAGAGGTGCCTCAACTGAACTGGTCTGATACTAAGAAGACAACTCCAGTTTACAGAGCTGGTTTGAATTAAACAGTAGTGGACAAACTAATGTTGTCTCTCTGGTGACCAGAAAGACTCAGAAAGAAAGAGAGATTTGACAAACATGTTGCTTCTTCATTGGGCAACCAAAAAAGGACAAAAGAGGAAGTGAACTTTGAATCCTGTTTTTATGAATGACCACGTGGCTAAATCAACCAATGGTTTACCACTATGAACATGGCCTTGTACATTCTCTGCACTAATTGTGATCGCCCTATTTGTTGTGACGATCCAAAATTATTGTCTGATCCAGTCAGCCTTGCAACAAAGGAAGTCTCCCTCCAAAATAAAAAATCACAAGCCCAATTAATAAACAAATAATGATGTTTTGGTGGGGGTGATATTATAAGTAGTACTTACTTCCCTAAGGTTAAATGGCAGACTTGCAAATTATTGTCTAACCAGATCGAAACACATGTTCCATTACACAGTTTTTTGGCTAGGAGCCCTAAAGGATCAAATCTGCTTGGTAAGGCATATTGACCAAACTGCCTGGAACTCTCAGAAAAAAAAAAACTGCCTACTTCAAAACGTTCAGCTCCAACTCCCACTTTTACTCCTCTTTCTCTTGACTGTTTTTCCTTCCTTCTTATCTGCAGGAATATTTTCTGCCCCTAACTGATTCCAGTCTCTTGTTAATGGCCATTAATTGGCTGCCTAGAGGCTTATCTGCTGATAAGACTGGATATTGATTTTCTCACAAAGGCCAATCACAGCATGACTTTCTCATTCAATGAGGTACTTATTTTTTAAACAATATAAGTATCTCTCGGGTGATTGACCTCTGGCAAGAGATATTTTCAGTTCTCTGTGCTCTCCCCCTCTCTTCCCTTGGGCAAGCATCCATCACTGCAACATCTGCCATTCATATGCACCAGCAAAACATGCTGCACACTGCATATTTACAATTACCTCGTTATTGTATGATCTGAAACTCCACACATCAGGAAAAAAATGAAACCCCAAGCAATGCAGTTCTTTTTACCTTCAGATTGTATACTAGCCATTGCAGAAAAAGGCCGAAGAATTTCATTCTTAGAGGCCGATGTCTTCGGGCGTGTTCTGGAAGAAAAAGGACGCACTGCTGTAGACGGATGCAAAGGAGAATAAGGTTTTATGCCTGTGGCTGGACGGAAGCTCATGAAGAAAGACTGATCTGCAAATAGAAAAATTATAAAATCTGTTTATTGTAATCATTTTATAAGTTTTTTTTATAAAAAAAAGTAGCAGATAACACTAAGCTAGGAATATAAAATTTTGCTTGATTAAACTCGGTTTCTTATGATAAGCAGTTTTTTTTTTATTATATTGTAGCAGTTATAGGAGAGATTTATTTTTCTTTGTATGTACGTGTAATATCTTGTGTTATGATGAGTTGTCATTTGGTTGGTGCATTAATACACAGACGATTAGCCCATCACTTATATGCACACTGGAAAGTTGCTTATTTTTGCCCACAGCTTGATGTATGCAAAATCCAAACAGTTTGAGTCTAACCACCAATGTTAACAGACTGGCATTCTCTCTCTCTCTCTCTCTCTCTCTCTCTCTCTCTCTCTCTCTCTCGTTCCCTCCCTCCCTCCCTCTCGTCATTATCATGGTAGCGAGGGGCAAAAATAAACTTAAAACCTGAAATTATTTTACATCTTTACCAAAAAGCCAACCTATCAACTCTTTTTTGTTTCAGTGTTCTCTTCCAATAAAAGTGGATTTATATTTAAACAAATAAGCTTAGTAAGAGAGAAAGGTAGTTTGCTTGAAGCATTGCTGGTAAATAAATATGGAAGAGTATAAGAAGGCTATAGCAATGCAGAGAAACAAGCATTAAAATGATGTGATGTATGGACAAAAATGGACAAACGAAATTTCAACAAACAGAAATGGAAAATATTGAATGTATCGGAAAATTTTCTAGTTCTGATTTTACTATATTTTCCATTTTGTTTTTTAATAACATTTTTTTTTTTGTCCCTTTCTTTCTGAAAAAGAAGTTATATTTTCGAAATATCAAAGACTTCTACCATCCCGGTTATTTTAAACAGCAAGTCTATTTTACTGCTTTGCATCTATGATTGATTTGGAAAATAAATGAATCATCATCATCGGCGGTCACTCGTGTCCGAGTAAGACTGTCCTCCGTTGTGGCTTCTGTGGGTCCTCAGGTGAGCATAGAGCCCAATCCTAGATCCAATTTTTCTTGTGCAATTTGGGCAGATAAAGGTAGTGGTGGTGGAGTGGGGTTGGGTGTGTCTGGTTGATAATCTGTCCTTTCTGTGCTTGCGTTTATCCTCAGCAGCTTGATTTAGGTCACTGCTATAAAGCGCAGCACCTTCGTGGACAGCGCTCCTCCATGCCAACCTGCTCTCAGCCACGTCCTCCCATGTCTCAAGGTCCATGTGAAACCGCTTTAGATTTACTTTGATGTTGTCCTCATACCTCATCTTTTGGCCACCCTGGGCATGCTTTCCCTCAACAAGCTGAGAGTAGAAAATCTGTTTTGGGAGGCGGAGATTTGGCATTCAGACAACATGACCAGTCCATCTGAGCTGGCGTTGAGCAACAGTAGCGGTGATATTAGGAATGTCAGCCTCACTCAGAACACTGGTGTTGGTGCGTCGGTCCTTCCAACTGATTCTGAGGATTTTTCGGAGGCATCTTTGGTGGTACGTCTCTAGGGTTTTTACGTGCCTCTTGTATGTGGTCCAGGTCTCCGATCCATAGAGAAGAGTGGGCAGCAAGACAGCTTTGCATACCATGATTTTGGTCTTTGCCAGAAGGTCACGGTTCTCAAATACTCTCTTCCTTAGCCTTGAGAAAGCCCCACTGGCACAGCTTAGACGGTGTTGTATTTCATCATCTATGTTGGCTTTTGATGATAGGATGCTGCCTAAGTATGGGAAGTGGTCCACATTTTCCAGTTTAGCGTTGTCGATGGAGATGTTTGGGGATGAGACTGGAGTACTGTTTGGTGGTGATTGATGGAGGATTTGAGTTTTTTTTTATATTGATTGTTAGTCCTAGCTGTTTGTACGCCCTCATGAAGGCAACCAGTGTACACTGTAGGTCCTCTTCTGAGAGGGCTACAAGGGCGTTATCATCTGCATACTGTAGCTCCATAATGGATATGGTGTTCATTCGACCTTTGGCCCTAAATCTGTTGATGTTAAAAAGTCGCCCGTCAGTTCTGTACACAATCCGAACTCCACGGGGAAGATGTTTGTCCGTGAGATGGAGGATAGCAGTAATGAAGATGGAGAAAGGGTTGGGGCAATGACACATCCCTGTTTCACTCCCGTGTCAACCCTGAAGGGCTCTGTTTCATCTCCACTACTACTGAGGACTGTAGCTGACATATTGTTATGCAGCAGTCTCAGTACCCGAATGTACCTCTCTGGGCATTCAAACCTTGCAAGAACCAGCCAAAGGACTTGACGGTTCACAGAGTCAAAGGCTTTAGTAAGGTCTATAAAAGCCATGTATAATGGTAAATTTGGCTCCCTGCACTTTTCTTGGACGAGCAGTGAAGATCATGTCCATCGTGCCTCTATTTGGGCGAAAGCCACTTTGGGACTCGTGAAGGATGGTTTCTGCAAGGGCTTTCCCTGTGGTAGAGAGGAGAGAAATGCCCCGGTAGTTCCCACAGTTTGCCTTGTCTCCCTTCTTAAAGATGGAGACAACTAAGGCATTTCTAAGTTGTGCAGGGATTTTCTCTTGTTCCCATATTTTGAGCAGCAGGGCATGGATGTGTCTGAGAAGATCAGGCCTGCCTTTCTTCAGGACTTCTGCTGGGATGCCGTCAGAACCAGCCGCCTTGTTGTTTTTCATCTTCCTAATTGCATCCCGCACCTCTTCCAGACTGGGTGGTTCTCCCATGCTCTCAATTATGGGCTGTTGAGGGAGTTTTTCAAGGGCCTCCATCTCTGGAGTGGTGTCCCTGTTCAGAAGATCCTCGTAATGCTCTTCCCATCTACTTGTTATTTATTTCCTTTCAGCAGCATGAGCCCATCCTTAGACCGAAGGGGGGTCAGAGAACGGTAGCTGGGGTCATATACCACTTTTGTGGCTTCAAAGAATCCTCTGGTGTTCCCAGAGTCAGTAAACTGCTGGATCTCCTTAGCCTTCTTCATCCACCAGAGGTTCTTCAGCTTCCTGACTGTCGATTGGACAGCCGTTTAGCCTTGGCATGGGCAGCTCTTTTAACCTTGCAATTGATGTTATTCTGCCAGGTGATAAAAGTTTGCCTCTGGATGTCTATAAGCTGTTGGATTTCGGTATCGTTTTCATCATACCAATCCTGATGTTTCCGCTTTTTCTGCCCTAGGATGCTTATACTGGAGTCCATGATGGCAGAGGATAGCTTGTCCCAGTGCTCTTCAGTGTCATGCGGATATTGCTTGGGCAGGTCTGCGCTAGGAGTTGCCTGGAGGTGTTGTTGGTAGGTGATATCGCCCAGCTGCTCGATGTTGAGCTTTGATCAGCTCTGTCTTTTTTGCATCCTTTGCTTCCGCATTAAATGGATAGACATGATGGAGCGAATAGGACGGTGGTCGGTCCAACAATCGTCTGTACTGGTCATTGCCCTGGTGTTCAGCACATCACAGCGGTCTTTGGCATGGACAATGACATAGTCAATGAAGTGCCTGATTTTACTTCGAGGGTGCATCCATGATGTTTTGAATGCGTTTTTTTGTCGGAAAAGTGTGTTCGTGATGATCAGGTTATGTTCTGAGTACTTTGTCAGTAGGAGTGTACCAATAATAAATAAAATAATGAATATATGAAGATATAAAAAACAAGCTCTACAAGACACTTTTTTCATTTGACCATTTGTCATCTATACGTCACGTCATTTGAACATCCGATTCTCTGTATTGCTATAGCCTTCTTACATTCTTTCACATTTAGATAAGTTTGGTGTTATCCATGGAAGATTGTAACCCTTTTCTTATTCCATATTCTATTTCAGCCAGATGCAATCAAATACAATTAACTCTATCAAGTTAATGTTCTTCATTCTGTCTTTCTTCAACCATTTCACCAGAATAATATTATGCATACGGCAACATAATAAAGAAATTTCTGAGTCATAGTCTCTTTTGCGCTCATGGACTCAAGCACTTAACACTGTTAACTGTGAGTGTTATGATCCATCTCAGCAAAATCAAGGTAGACATATTTTTAAAACTAAAAAGATAATTCAAATCAGTTTCCGCTTTAATTGCCTCTTGATAAGATGTTATCCTCTAGTCACTATTTCACTATGAGTGGCCGACTAAAATAGAACTCTCAGGATACAGCATTCATTTCTCAACAAAAACCAGTCTACTGAACAATTCTTACTGTGCTCTAGTTTTCCCTCGAATCTATTAGATTCCTATTTAGTTGTGTAAATGCGATCTTATTCATGGGTGATGGTGATCCATTTTTTGTTCAATATTTGTTCTGGTGTGTCCACCCTATGGATAATAATGAACTCTTCCAATTATTATAAAGACTGGCAGAATATGTCTCTTGGTGTCAGCACAGTTATACATAAGTGATGCACACTTAGAAGTTGGGCTGATGTATAACAGCATTCTTTATTTGTTGCAAGTAGTTTTCTGTTCAGTATATTTGTTTCCATTAAACACGGAGACGTCTTTATTCCAAACTCTGACAGGATCACAGACCACAGCAAGATTCTATTTCAGTCAGATGCGACTAGATACAACAAACTCTACTGTGTTATAGCTTTCTTTACCCTGGCTTTCTTCCAGCCTCCAACAAAATTATAAATTTGTAGTTTTACTCAGCATTTTCTGCTTAGCAAATATGTTGAATATTAATAAGTAAGTTCGTATGAATCAGTATGATAAAATACTGTTTTTTTTTTTATAATGGCATCACCACTTATCAAGGCTCGAAGACCACTCAAGGATATGGATAACATGAGTGTCAGGTAGACAATGAGACAACGCTATAATGATTGATAATGATAGTGGTTATTAGACATAATTTGATTATTTAAAAGAGGGCGGCTCAACAAGAATTGAAAATGACTATGTTGTGTAATGGAGCTGCTGACACTGGGTTGGCAGCAGCAGCAGCCACATGCAAATGACCAAGCTGGCTGCGCAATGTGGCTTCACAGCAGAGATTAAAAGGACACAGGTGTTCAGAGAAGCAGATATTTGAGACGTGTTGTTGCAATATTTTGAACCTGATAATGGGGTATGATCCCACACAGTCGGAAGATTCTATTTATAAACGATGCTGCTAGGAACTGACAAATCAAATTAATTCACGTTCTGCTACCAACCAATCAGAAACCAGAATTGCTTCATAAATATTAAACCTTTTCTGGA
Organism: Euprymna scolopes; assembly: GCF_053919585.1. Taxonomy (NCBI): domain Eukaryota; kingdom Metazoa; phylum Mollusca; class Cephalopoda; order Sepiida; family Sepiolidae; genus Euprymna; species Euprymna scolopes. The sequence goes on along the minus strand of NC_136495.1, from coordinate 60,812,560 downwards.
GCAATTTCACATGTTTTTTTCCGTCTCAACACGGTAAGAATATTTTGCTCTGTGGAACTGTCTACTGCAAACAAGTAACCTCTCAGGACTTCTGTGTTACAACGAACCATCGGAAACTGTTCTGTCTACTGCAAAGCAGTCACCTCTCAAGACTTGTTTAGAACAACGAACAATCGGAAACGTTTCTGAAACTAAACATGGCTTACACTTCTAGACGTGTTCAAAGCGTAAACGATTCGCAATGTATTTGAGACAAAAGAGAGCAGAAGAGGACATGTTCAAGACATGAGAGAAAGCGGGAAAAGATGTGTTTGAGAGTGTTCGAAAAAGCATGTGTTCGGGGCATGGCTTGTGTTCAAAAGATGTTCCGCAAAACAGTCAAGTTTCTTCCTTTCCTCTGTTTCTTTGATATAACAACGTTACAGTTGTGGTTAGCTGGGAAGCAGCCCTGCAGCACCATATTCCACAGATGGGCAGTTCTAGGAAAGAAACTTTGCTTATGGAAGTTTCTTTTAGTTTTAGTTGTTGTTTGCAGTCGAGAGAGAGAGAGAGAGAGAGAGAGAGGGAGAGAGAGAGAGGGTGGGTAACTATTAACAGTGGCAGCAGCAAGACAAGTGTTTGTTGTGAGTGTTTTACGCGAGGGGAGGGGGACCATAAATTGAAGCTCAGTTATGTACCTGCCATGAAAATAACGATAGATTACAAAAAGACTAGCAACGTATTTTCTATGAGAAAAAGTCAGTAGAGAGAAGAAAAGGGGATCGCCCACTAGATTTCGAAGTCTGTTATGTACTTTGTTAAAGCAGGAAAAGGGTACTCCTCAGATGTTGCAACAATACCCTATCTTAGGATGTATTTGGCGCTTATACAGGTAGAGGATTGTGTTAGGAGCGAGATACTCTCCGGAATGGTAGAATGATCCTACCATTTTTCCAGCCACCTTGATTGAATGATTGCAAATTGCAATAATATCAACTGCATTTGAAAATTTTTTAGTAACAATTTTTTTCCCCAGTTATATTTTCAGTTCAATTACTTCTAATTTAAATATTTACATTTTTTCAAGTTTCATTTATACAGCCAAAGAAGACATTCTTCTATTATAGTAAATACATATGCACTAATAGTGAGCCTTATCAGTATTTATATGAATGAATATTCCAGAATACCAGGTGCTGCATGTAAAACACAATGACCATTCAATATGATCTGTATTGCCCAGATACTGGCTGGTAGTAAAAAATAGATTCCAGATTTCTAATTTCACATTAAATCATTTTTATTACTGGTGTTAAGTGGACATTTTCCACCTAATGATACTTTTAAATATTTTATATTTAAAGGAAAATTGAATATTTTATATTTTAAAGGAAAATAACTCTTGTATGCAGAAGATATATTTGGAAATATGGGTTATCTGCTCTTGGATTTCATCAGATGATAGAACAAAAAGGAAAATTCAAATTACTGAAATCGGTTTAGCACCGACAATTAAAACTTCAGTAGCTGTAAGTTATATTATTTTGGGGGACTCAAGGTTTAATCCTCAGTGCGGGTGACACTCAGAATTACATCTGCAAATTACTTAGGACTTTTACTCAGTTATAGCTGATGGAACAAGAGCATGCTACCCCCGTTCTTTTCGAAATTCCGTGCAGATTCCCATAGTCGTCAAGATACACCTGAACAAGGTCAAAGGTTACGTTGACTGAAACGTGAAAATAACACTCAAGTTAAAAACATGTGCTGAAGAATCCAAATAATACGACTCCTTATTAGCATAGCAATTCTTTGAGCTTTAAATTATTAAATAAATAAATAATGTATTATTGAATAAATAATGTATCATTTAATAAATAAATAAATAATATATCATTTATTAAATAAATAATATATCATTTAATAAATAAATAACATATTATTTAATAAATAAATAATATATCATTTAATAAATATCATTTAATAAATAAATAATGCATTATTTAACAAATAAATAATATATTATTTAACAAATAAATGATATATATCCTTTAATAAATAAATAATGTATTATTTAATAAAAAAATAATATATTATTTAATAAATAAATATCATTTAATAAATAAATAATATTTTATTTAATAAATAAATAACATATTATTGTTGATATAAATAGTATCGTCTTCATCCATTTATTATTTTCATATTTGTTTTTTACCACTCACACAAACTACTTTACAACAACTGGAAAAACTAATAATATAAGATATCAATGACTGACTCTCATTTTCTTCCGCATCGTTCATTGCCATGGCTTCTTGAATGAAGGCATCTTCCTGCAGTTTTTCCATGTAGAGCCAATCATCATGAAAAACATTGACGTTCTTCTTGCAATCTCCATCAGATAATAGCTGGTCATCCAGACACTCAAGTTGAGGGATGGCTTCAAAAACACTTTGGCGGTAATTATACTCCTCCTACATACATAAAAAAAAAAAAAAAAAAAAAAAAAAAGAGAAGTCAATTAATTTTTAACAATTTATCAAATATTTTTTTTAATATTTTTAACCATGATCTTCTCGGAACTGCATCGAACAGAGGATATGGTAAACTTGTTATATAGTTAACATTCAAATTTATTTTCGACAAGATATTATGTACTATTCTATCTCTTTGTTGACACCCATATTTCTATTGGCAATACCAGATGCTACCAGATCAGACTGTCTGAAGATACTGGCTTCCTGGCCTAAAATGCACCAAACACTGATGTTACTGTTTTTTTTTATTTCCTTTCCCTTTGCAAAACTCAATCATGTTCTGCAAAGTCAAGAACAAAAAAAAAAAAACAATTTTCCTTTACATAAACAACCAAACCAAACACCATGCATTTGAAGATATAAACAACTTGAAGCATAAGAATTTTTTTACAAATTACTAGATTTTGTATTAAATAATCTGAAAAGAGTTGACATGCTATAAAACAAAACAACCAAACTAAACGCCATAAATAAATATTTGAAGATATAAAAAATTTGAAGCATAAAAACTTTTCCAAAATAACTGAAAAGGGTTGATAAGCTGCAAAACAAAACAACCAAACCATTGGTGACACCATTAAATTAAACGATTAATTCAGTGCACATTAAAAGATTTGTCGCAGAATTTTGAGGATGAGTTATTTGTGCAAATTCAACTTTCTCTAACTGAGTATCTTTTTAGTTAAACTGTCAGAGACCCACGTTAACTGCTCTCTCTTTCAGAGACACAGGTTTGAACTCTACATGAATCTTATTTTGCACTCTGTGTGTGATTCACTTTGTTTATTCCCAGCACCAGAAATTAAATAAACTATGTATTTAACAATACAGTGTCCAAAAAATACCTGAAAGGTTTTGAACTTAAATAGATTCTTTATTTTTTATGATATATTTCTGTAATTTTAACACAATCTGACTAAGAGATTATGAATTTTTTTTTAAATGCAGAATTCAAACAATCTTTATTTTTGAAAAATAATGTATTTTAAATGTTGCCCATTTTCAGCTTCGCATATTTTTGCTCTCTCCAAAACATTATTCAGGACAGATTGCCGAATCTCTGGATTGCGATTGAACTCCCTTATTTCATTCTGTGAGCTGGCAAACATCAAACCCTAAACCCTGCAAGAATTGAAGGAAAACATCAGGAACGAAATGAGGGAGTTAAATCGTAATCCAGAGACTCTGGAATCTGTCATGAATAATGTTTTGGAAAAAGCACAAATATGCGAAGCTGAAAATGGGCAACGTTTAAAATACATTATTTTTTCATAAATAAAGATTATTTGAATTTTACAATTTTTTTTTTTTTTTAATTTCTCAATGTGTTAGTCAGATTGTGTTAAAATTACAGAAAAATATCACCAAAAATAAAGAATTTATTTGTTCAAATTCCTTCAATGGCTTTTTGGACACCCTGTATGGAATAACAATTCTATGATTCTATGTTTTCATAGAAATTTTCCTCCCATAAACTCGTCAGATGCGATTTCTAGTCGATGTTATCAACAAAAAAGTTAATTTGTATATAATAAATATGGTGAATTCATTTAGGGAAAAGACATCCCATCCCCACATTGTTACAGGTCGGTGAACTTGGGTACCATTCTCTCTAACAATGTGGGGATGGGATTTCTTTTCTCAAAACGAACGCATGATGACCAACTTGTAACAATGTAGGGATGAAATTTCTTTTCCCCAAACAGATACACCAGGTTTATCATGTACAAATTAACTTTTTGTTGATAACATTGGATGGAAATCGCATCTGATGAGTTGATGGGAGGAAAATTTCTATGAAAACATAAAATCATAGAATTGTCATCCTATTAACGAAATGGCTGTAATGAAGAGATCCAAGGTGAAATAAATAAGGGTTATATAAGAGAAAAACATGTAAGTCTTTGAATTCCAACAAAATCTTGTGCTACATAATAAAATAAATCCAGTTTAAATTCCTAGGGATACTAAGTTCAACATATCACAGACATAAAACTTGCATTAGTCGATTTACCATAAGAAAATTTATAAATACAAAAGTGAATTCAACTATATTAGAGTGAAAATAAAAAACTTAGAAGTCTTAACTTAAATTGTTAAATAGAAAACGGAGATTTTCAGTTGTTTACCATGAGGATGCTTTGGAGATTTAAAAACAGGACAGCTGTTAAATTCATGGCTGTCCAATGAAAAATACAATTTCTCCATTAACAAAATGTAGACAAAATCCAATTACTATTTCATAAATATATAAATAACTAGCAGGGTGTACACGGCATTGCCCGGGTGTTTGGAGGTATGTGTGTTAAAAAGAGGTGTAAATGAAAAAAGCATTCGCGGACATACACAAGAAGAAGCGAACATACACACACACACACACACACACAAAACTGGAGAAAAAAATGTAAGAAAGGGTGTTAAGAAATCATTTGTAAGTGTTTAGGGCCCAAGAAAAGTGAAAAAAAAAAAAAAAAATGAAGGTAGTCCTGCATAATTTGACCCTAATTCTCATGAATTCCCGTCGAGCATTGATTGGGCGAGACCGGCAGTATGAATACAAATGAAAAAAAACTCCCAGAAAACTTACTGAATGTTTTCAGCAATAAAATACAAGAAACAAGACCAACAGGAAAAAAGTACACATGGAAAAAGAAAGGAATAAATAAAACCAAAATACTGAATACTGAATACGAATAAACATTTAATAGATTTTAGTGATAATTTTTTGTTTTATCGTTGGTTTGTTTTATGCAGAAAAAGTATTTTTTAACCATATAATTGTTAGGTGTAAGTAAAAACGGTTTGTTATGTGTTTTGTTTTGTTTTCTTTTTTTGTATTGTTTTCTTTGTTGTCGCTTTTTACCAATTGGAATGTCGTCTGGTTCCATATCAATAGCATAATAGTAATTGGGCTTATGAAACTACCAGAATTCAATGTATAGAAATAAATAATGAATGGGTAACTAATCCGAAAATAAGAAGTCAGCTCTGCCCCCTACTATCACGTTTAAAATCACTGAAAACATAATATAAGGAAAAATATGGTAAATAAATTACATAAATCGAGTAATCGTTTGAACATTTGAAGAATGCTAGCAGCTGAGTGTTATAGTTTGTTGTAAAACCTTGAATCCAAGGTTAGTTCGTTTCGTTTAAGTAACCCTTCGAATCGCAGGCCACCCCAATAAAAAGTAAAAAAAAAAAGGGGGAAAAAAAAGAAGAAATTAAAGAAACGGTATAAGTAACCCATGTAATAGATGTAATCGAAAGTTATGTTTCAGCCGACGGTAAAATGCCATTCCATTTTTTTTAAACAACTAAGAACTCAAACCGGTGCTTCCTCCCAAGTTCCCCTGTGGACGTATCCGCAACGGTGTTAAGTGGTCGCGGGGGGGAGGGGGAGTATGAATGTAATAGAGAGAAAAATTTCACCACTTCCACTGATTCTTATAGGTTTTGGCAGTGAACTCTCACCAGAAAAAATATAGGAATGTATGGTTATTGAGGAAGTGTAAGGGTAATAGGCCTATAGCACACCTCAGATAATGTGCTGCAGTTTGTGCACATTCCATTTGCATGAAATGTCTTGAGTTTTAATCCTATTAAGGTCAAACTCGGAGGGGAAAAAAGACTTCATTTTATTTATATAGAAAGAAGAAGAAGATAAAAACTATGCATGAAAATAGGTAAAAAAAATAAGTAGAATAATACTATTTAAACCTACCCATAAGGACTATTCTGTGATATGTTAGTCACCATATAATGTGATTAAAAAGTAATACAAACCTGACCCCGTACAACGTGATGTTTGTTTCAGGGAAAGGATAAAGAAACAAAAATGGCCGCTCTTGCTATTTATGGACTGGTGATCACATGAGGTAACGAGAGTTGGGGGAAATATGCAAATGAGATGCAGTCAGTTTTTCAAATAAAAAAGCCTGTGTGTCAGTGAGTGAGGGTGTGTCTCTTTGGCAGAAGTAAGTTTCAAACAGATGTGTGCTGGGGTTTGATACCAAGAATTACGAGAAGGAGAGCATAACGGTTTGAAATTCTTTCTTTGGACTTTACTTTCTAATATTACCAACATATACAACTACATAATATATCTTTATCTGTGCCTAAACCTAAACGTAGACTCCATGAACAAAGCTTCTTTCTTAGAATTGCAAGTCTATGGAACTGTCTTTCGTTTGCCTGCTTTCCAGCTGATTACAATATGGTCGTCTTCAAGTCCAATGTAAACAAGTTCTTGATGAGCCGTTCCCCTTTAATCCAATTTACCAAATTTCCACTACTAACGATCCCTATGATATTGTCCCATTGACTACTGTACACTCTTTAACCCTTATCCTCGAGTGGCTTCTGGGCCTTGATAAGTGGTGCCTCCTATGTAAAAAAAAAAATATATATATATAATAAAAGCGTATATATATAAGAAATGAAAATGAGAATTCAAAGTTAAATAAAACTTTATCACATCATCAAATCAATAAGGAAAAAGAAAAATGAAATCCTTTAGGCCATGGCATCTCAAAGCCAAATACTTCTCATAGAAAGATGAGAAAAGACCAGGTTTGTATATCTATAAAAAAAAAACTAGCTGAAGAACATTAAGTTAGAAATGAGATAGAGAAAGAATATAGGCATGCAGCAGCAAGAAGAATGTTTAAAATGTAGGTAGAAAGAAGATAGGAGAAAAGGGGGCATATATAATAAAGTAGGGCAATACATAGGGAGAGAGTAGTAGAGAAATACATATAATAAGCAATATAAAAAATATATAAAAATTTAAAAAAAAAACAAAAGTAGCTCAAACTTTAGAGGATTATCTAAGTAGAAAGTTCATTAGGAGAATCTAGCAAACTGAAAAAAAAAAAACAATAAAAAACAAATGGAGTATGCATGGTCCCCCATGAGTGTACAGTAAACGAGGCATAAAAAAATGACTAAGTTCAGCATTTGCCCCCACCAACGCATTTAGCCCCCAAAGTCCCTAGGGGACGTCAAATCCTGGTGAAAATGAACATTGAGAAAAGTGCGGACAGACGAACAGATGCACGGACGAATGGACAAGGGCGAATTTACAGGTCCATCCTTCTTTTGTTGGGGGACCAAAAACAATCCAGAGGATATCGAGTCGATGGGAAAGAAACAAATGGTAAAGTGACAGTGAAATCTGGAACTGAGGTATCCTTAATAGATTCTTGTGAAGCAACAATTTAACGATCAAACTTGGTAATTAATGCATGCTTACATTACAAAAAGATGCGAAAAACTGTGCACATCAAATCCAGTAAGATGACTCTTACAAAGTTTTGCTGGCTTAAGAATGGATCGTCTGAAAGTCCAAGTACACGAATTGAAATATGAAATTGGTATAAAGGATCCAAGCGGGTAAATGTCTTTTTCAAAAGCCCGGCAAGCATTTCTTAAGACAGAAAAGTTTCTGTGCAGCAAAAATATCAGGAGGTTAAGATAAGCAAAATAGAACAAATATTACAGATTTTTAGATTAAGTTAAAATGAATAAAAAAAAAAAGCAGAAAAAATAAATTAGTGAAAAGAAGAAGAAGGAAAGAAAAAGGTAAAAAGAAGAGAAATTACGAGTTTTTTTATATTTTATTCGTAGTTTTGTGTTATGGGTGTGAAAAATTTCCCCAAAAATTCTGATACACCTAACTAAGTGCTACTATTCAAGTGGCTTTCTATTTGATAGTTTAAATACTTCCGAATTTTTGTCAAGTTTCAAACAATCACAGAGTAATTGATTTTTTCAAACTATTAACAGTAGTTTTAAACGCTTTTTATTTCACTTTAAATATTAACTTTTCAAGAATCGAAAGAATTCAAAAAGGCGAAACATGCCCCCTTCTTTGTCTTTGTGAGGGAGGAGCAAAGAGCTTTGTTTTCAGATTTGTTTCCGCACAGATGTTTGAAAACTGAACCGCTCAAAAACAGAAAATAAAATACTCAATGGAATGGAAAAGTGGTCAAAAAACATATACAACATTTAAAATAGAAAATAAAATGAAAGACTTTTTCCCCATAAGTTTCTTGGGTTTTTTTGGGGGGGGGGCGGTCTCTCTCTATATATGTATGTAGATATATTTAGGGTTAAGTATCTCAGAAAAATGATTTTATGGAGTGGGGAGATATCTAACCTTTTGTGCTACTAGTTCGGAACAACACAAGAAGGTGCTTATGCAGAGAAATCCCAAATTGTTTTCAGAATATTTGCGTGAATTTTCCAAGAAGGTACCGTAATGAAGAGAGTGATGCGGCATTCCGTAAAAAGTGAAAAACAAAAGAAGAGGAAGCAAAAAAGAATAAAGGCTGTTGAAATTCATGGAAAAGACTTCTGTGGCCGAAATGGCCGAAACGAAAGTCAAAAATCATGCTGAAACCGAAGATGAAGTTGATATTACTAACGTTGATACTGTTACTTCGGAAGTCGACATTAACAGTGTTGATAAATCAATAACTGTCAATAGTGATGATGCGCCTGAAGTTGAAGAATTGGAAAGGGAATCCTGGCGCAAAAACATACACTGCAACCGATTTTACCGATGTTGGTTTATGGCCAGTTGAGATTAATCATAAAATTTGCACTATGTTTGTTTGGCAGGAATCGGCCGCTGTGCAGCAGCTTGATCATAAATTCAAGGAAGTAGCCTGACCAGAAACAAAAACAAAAGGCGACGTTAGAAAGCTTACTAAAAAATTGTTCTGTCGATAATCATGCAACGGTGAGAAAATTTTGAGAACATGGATGGTGTAGTCTCCTTCCAGAGAAGCCTTATTTTGCTTTTGTTGCAGACTGTTTTCAACTGGACTGTCGAGTTTTTCTGAGTTTTACGAATTGGTGGAAATTAAACCAAAAAGTATATGTACATGAAGCTAGCACATCTCATGCTCAAGCGTTTCTCAACTGGAAGGATCTAGCGATCCGACTTGCTGAAGGAAAGGTAGTTGATAAAGTAGAGCAACATCTTATTGAGAAGGGAACTAAGAAGTGGAAATTCTAGCTAGATTGCTGGACATCATCAGGTTTCTCACCAAGCAGAATCTGGCACTACGGGGTCACCGGGAAGACATTCATAATGATAAAAGAGATCAAGAAAACGAAAGGAATTTTTTTAGAATTGGTAAATTTATTGGCCAAGTATGACCCTGTGCTCTGTGAACATTTGGTGAAAGTTAACCTGGGAAACAAAATCGCTACTTCTCATCTGTCACCAGAAATTCCAAACGAACTTGTGAGCATTTTGGCAAAACAGGTGAGAAAGAAAATCATCGATCAGATCAAGGAAAGCAAATATTTTTGCATAATTTTTGATAGCACTTCTGATGTATCTCACAAGGACGAAATGAGTGAAGTGTTGTGCTACGCAAAAATTGATGAAAATAAAGTGACAGTGGAGGAGTCGTTTCTTCACTTCATCAAGACAAAAGGTAAAAGCGCAGAGGACATTTTTCAACTGATTTTGAGAGAACTGGAGAATGATGGGATTCAGATTGGTGACTTTATTGGCCAGGCATTTGACAATGCTGCTATTCTGACAGGCCACCGATTGGATGTGCAGAAACGAATCTCCGAAATCAACCCAAAAGTTCTATTTGTGCCATGCACTAACTATTTATTAAATCTGGCTTGTGTACATGCCGTTTCTGTAGCGGTTCACTCTGTTACATTTTTTGGCATACTGGACCAGTTATTCTCATTCTTTTCTGCATCTACACATCGCTGGGATGTCTTGATTCAGTTGACCGGTCTAAGTATCAAGCGGACTGTGGAAACTAGATGGAGTAGTCGAGCAGATGCTGTAAATGATGTGGTAAAAAAATTGTTGGAAGTCGTCATTTTCCTTGAACAGCTCACAGAAGAAGAAGAAAATACAACCATAAGATCAGATGCATCTTTAATTCTCAACTCAGTATTGTTGTTTCCATTTCTTTTATTTCTGAGACTTTGGAAAACTATTCTCCCAGAAATCAATGATGCCCAGAAGTATCTTCAAGAAAAGAGGCTGGATCTGCAACAAAGTTCTGTCAGGATGACGGCGTTGAGAGATTGCCTTCTTCAGAATAGAGAAAAGATGGCGGACACTGCAATAGACAATTGACCACATCCTGTCTGCTCATCCTTCGGTAAACATTCACATTTGCGGTGACTTCAATGTTCATAATGTGGAATGGCTGACCCACTCAAATAAGACCGATGATGAGGGGAGGTTCTGTCATGATTTTGCCATAGCCTATGACCTCACTCAGATTGTTCACGAACCCACCCGTGTGCCCGATACTACTGGTCAGTATTCAAGCCTTCTAGACCTTTTCCTCACAACTTCCCCTGAGTTATGTTCATGTTCCGTTCTATCTCCTCTAGGATCCTCCGACCACTCCGTTGTAGCAGTTAAGATAAAAATGAAATGTAATAAGTCTTCAGACGTACCTCTCCACCGTACTGTATATCGATACTCTATGGCTGACTGGGATAGCTTCCGTACATTCATATCTGACCTACCTCTGCATTATGTATTATGTATAATATTTATATGTATAAAAAGGATGTGTCCTCTATAGTCTCAGACTTGACCGAATGGTTAATTGTAGGCATAGACAGATTCATACCATCTAAAAAATTCCAACAAAAACCTAACAGCCAGCCATGGTTCTCCCCAGAATGTGCTGCTGCCATCGCGCACAGCAATCACTTTTTCCATAGCTACCAATGTAACAGATGCACTGAGACTAAAGCTGCTTTCAAGACTGCCAACAACCTGTAAAAAAGTAATAAAAAATGCAAGAGAGCTATATGCTCAGTCAGTTAAATTCAAAGTAGCTGATCAGCGGCTTGGTTCCCACCAGTTTTGGCAAATAACAAATAGGATCCTGAACAGAAGCGTGCATTCTATCCCAACCATCATCAATGGACCTGAGGTCATCTCGTCAGCATCAGACAAGGCCAAACTACTTGCAAAGAACTTTGCAGCTAATTCTACCCTATGCGACGACAATATAACAGACAACATGCTATGCGACATACAAATATCTGTGCGTGAGGTTGCCAAGCTAATCAAGAACCTTAATTCCAGTAAAGCAACTGGCCCTGATGGCATTCCAGTTATATTGCTGAAAAAGCTCCAACCAGAACTTGCCCCATACTTACAAAACTGTTTAAACATTGCCTTAAGGAGAAGTGCTTTCAAACACCCTGGAAAACATTATCAGTATGCCCTGTATTTAAGAATTCAGGTGAAAAGTCATCTCCCTCTCAGTACAGACCAATAAGTCTCCTGTGTGTCATGAGTAAGTTGTTGGAATCCATATTAAATAGAGAAGTAGTCAACCACCTCAGCAGAAACAACCTTCTTAGTGACATGCAATATGGTTTCTGTTCTGCAAGATCTACAGCAGATGTGCTAACAGTTATATCTCATAGGATTAGTGAATCGCTTGACAAAGGCTTCCTTTCCAGGGCAATTGCTCTTGACATATCGAAGGCCTTCGATAAGGTATGGCATAAGGGCTTACTTCACAAGATTTCCAGCTACGGTATAACTGGAAATATTTTCTCAATCATTAAATCATTTCTCTCTGATAGGTTAATAAGAGTAGTGGTTGATGGGCAGCAATCAGAGGCCCACAGTATTAATGCTGGAGTCCCTCAAGGGTCCATCCTGGGCCCAACTCTCTTCCTGATCTACATCAATGATCTACCAAAACACATACTTAAATCATTCGTTGACATCTATGCTGATGACACGACCATCTATGGCAACATATCAAAGGCCATAAATGACAAGGTTCTCTCTAATTCTCTCTCTTCTGATCTTGAGCGCGTAGTACAGTGGGGGAAGAGGTGGCTGGTTACTTTTAATGCATCCAAAACCAAGCTTCTATCTTTATATCATCAACGCTCTGATCCCCATCTGGCATCAATTGAAATGGATGGCTCTCGTCCTGGGGAGGCTCCATGTTTTGACAAGCTTTTGGGTTTGACCTTTACTCCTGATCTGAAATGGAACACGTACATCAGGTCTGTTGCCAAAGACGCTGGAAAGATGGTGTGATCCTTCTACCGCTCCAGAAGATATCTCACTACTGATGCAATTCTCTATCTGTATAAAAGCCAAGTACGTCCAAGGATGGAGTACTGCTGCCATATCTGGGCAGGAGCAGCTAAAAACTGCCTATCCTGCCTTGACAGAGTACAAAATAGACTTCGTAGCTTAGTGGGGGATGCCCTTTTCTCTTCCCTGCAACCTCTCTCCCATAGGAGAGACGTTGCGAGCCTATTTTTGTTTTATCGTTATTTCCATGGCAAGTGCTCATCTGAGCTCTAATCTCTCGTTCCCCCTCGCCAATCTTTCACGAGAAACACCCGTCTGGCTGAAACTACTGTCAATAATTTTCCCCACTCTTTATCTGTGCCTAAATCCAAACATAGATTCCATGAGCAGAGCTTTTTTCTCAGAAATGCATGACTGTGGAACCCTCTTCCGTTTGCCTGTTTCCCACCTGACTACAACTTGGATGTCTTCAAGTCCAACATAAACAAAATCCTGACGAACCGCCCTCTTAAGTAAGACACTCTATCAAATCTCCAATACTAATGATTACTACAATACTATCTCATTGATCACTGTACACGCAATAACACTTATTCATGAGTGGCCTCCGGGCCTTGATAAGTGGTTAACTCCATGTAAAAAAAAAAAGACAAGTAAAAAAACTCTGCTCTGAAATGGGAATAAGCATGGAGCATCATATCCACAAAAAGAAACGAATGGGTGGTGAACAATTAACTGATGCAGCACTGGGGTTAGATACCGAGTTGAGACAGGAAATGCCGTCTGTCATAGACAGGTTGACTGAAGAAATATCTTGCAGATTTCAACAAGTTCACAATCTTGCAAGTAAATATGCTTTTCTCACACTGTCAAATCTGCTTGATGATAATTATGATTATCAGCTTGGTGAAGTTGACGAAAATATAGAAAAAGATAAATTCTTTGCCGAAAGAAGAGATTATAGTATTTTGTGAAAGCTTCAGGAAAAGACAAAATCAATGAACCTCTTGAACTTTTGAACTTTATACAGAGATTCCGTCCCTTATATTGTGATCTTGCTGCACGTTTTCCTTACCTGAGCTATTAGTATTGCCAGCAGTGAGTGCTCTTTCTTGAAACTTAAGCCCATAAAAAAACTATCTTTGACCAAAAATGAACCAGACAAGGCTTACAGATTTGGCAATCCTCTCCATAGACAGGGAACTTGTCGATAAAGTGAATTTTGATAATAATACAACTATTTTTAAAAGGATTGAAACATTATTAACACAACAAAGTTCTTAAATTTCATGCTTAAACTGAGCGATTACACACAAGGATTTCAAAAAGCACAGATACAAGACGTTTTTTTCTCTTCGGGAAACTCAACCTCTTAATAATAACATTATGAAGAAAAAGAAAAGAAAACTACATCAAACTAGTCTCTCCTTGATACAGCCATGTTTTTTTTTGTGAAAATCTGGAAATAACAACAATAAAAAAGCAAATAAAAATGATTTTATAATTTCTTAATCTTTTCATGTTTTCAAATGTTCTCATTTAAATTTATAAATTCAAATTTCAAATATTCTCATTTAAATTTATTTAAAATGCTTTCTAAAATGTGCAACTTTCCATTTCTAAAATTTTGCACTTAAACCGAGTGATCCCACACAAGTATTTCAAAAAGCGCCGATACAGGACGTTTTTTTTCTCTTCGACAGGCTCGACCTCTTAATAATAACATTATGAAGAAAAAGGAAAGAAAACTACATTGGACTATCCTCTTTTTGATACAGCCATGTTATTTGGTGAAAATTCGGACTTTAACAACAAGAAAAAAGTAAATAAAAAAAATTTTTTTTATAATTTGAATTATACGTTTTTGGTTTGGAAAAATTATTTGGTTCCTTTTGTTTCATATTAATGTTTGCATAAAATAAAATACGCATTAAATGTGCTTGAAACCAAATCACAACGTAATATTAGGAAATAAACAAAGATTTTAGTTGTTTGAAATTTATAACAAATATATTTCGGAACTATACTCCATTCTCAGCGTATTGTTTCACACTCCCACATTTTTATTGTCATCGAAACCTATGAAATCAACCATTTTTTTTAATCAAATCGATTGATTTCCTGTTCTTGTTAGGGACACATCGTGATGCAACATGAACATGCCTCCCCACAATTACTTAGTCGACAATATATTGTAGTCTACATTACACTGTAGAGAACCTATTGTTGATTTTATAAAATTAATTTTTATATATAATGGCTTAAATTAAAGTTTAAAATGAAAAAGTTAAGTATTACGCTTAAACTGTGCTCTAAACATAAATATTCATTTCGAATGCACCCCTGTCATATCAAAGAACCTACTCTTGATTTTATGTCATGCCTTTCGGATTGTGTGGTAATAAAACTTTTCAAATGCACTTGCGATGTTAGGCTGTGTAAAGTGTTAACTTTGGTCAAAATTGCCTGTTCCTTCTTTCATTGGATTATTTTGATTATCGATACTTATTGAATACAAACCCTATCTAAGAACATTGCCAGGCACATAAAGTACCTTCATGTGAAATTTCATAAAAATCAGCACAACCGTTTTCGAGTCCATAGGAAGTGAACTCACACACGCAGACAAAGTTATTTTTATATAATAATAGAGATAGAGAGATACCAGACAGAGAGAGAACACTAAACATCTCGTTGGAGATAAATGTATATTTCTAAAAAAAACTTGTTTGAGAGTTTTTATATGGAATAAAAAAGGATTTGGAGAAGAAACAAAGATAAAAGAAATGGAGATATTTAAAATCTGCAAAAACATTAATTTAAAAAAAAAAAAAAACACTCACTTATTGTATGCAGTGTTTGTAGCCATCCCCCCTCTCCCTTCCAAAAAACTTTAATTCAAAACACATGCAGGAAAACTATTTTATGTCACGATATTGGATTTCAAAAAGATCATATATGTATACACATGAAGCGCCTTCAATAATTCCAGACTTTTTTCATATGGTCACTTTTATTCACAGTACATGCATGAAACTCTAGTATCCTTCAAAGTGATCTCCTCTGGCTACAATGCACTTGTTGTACCATTCCAACAACTTCTGGAATGCGCCATCAAAATCATCTTGTATGAGTGTGTCAATGACCCTCGTCACAGCCGCTTTCATTTCCTTAATCATCTCATAACAACAACCTGTAAAGTTTTCTTTGAGCTTAGGGAATAATCAAAAGTCACAGGGAGCAAGGTCTGAACTATCGGGAGGATGAGGAACTGTCCTGATGCCTATCTTAATCAAATAGTCTGTGACAAGGATGGGACAAACTTCACGCAAATCTTCTGCATCTTCAGTTCCTCACAAATAATTGTGTGTACAATTCGCACACTGACATCAAACTGTGCACTTATTGTCTCTATAGACACACGACAGTCCTTATCCATGAAATTCTTTATTTGGACAATCAACTCTGATGTTCTGACTTCCTTACTCCTCCCACACCTCTCATCATTCCTCATAGACTCCTTGCCTTCCTTGAATCTTTTTTGCCACTCAAAAACTGACACTCAATTCATGCAAGATGGTCCAAAACCAGTCTGGAGCATTCCATTACGTTTCTGTGGCATTTTTCCAAGTTTAAAACAGAATTTTATTGCATATCTTCTAGAGTGTCCTCATGTGCAGATCGCATTTTTTAAATTCACCGGCTGTGACAATCCGGCTTTAGTAGGGTCTATTCCAATTCCTGCTGTAGCTGTTTATTTGAACCTGAAATTATAAAAATTGGTCAGTCATCTCATAAGATTAATAACAATAACATACTGAATTTTCAAGTGTCTACAACAATTTTAAATGCCTGTACAAAAAAAGTTTGGAAACTTACTGATGCCAGCTCATATATATATATATATATATATATATATATAATCACCATAAGATTGTTCAAAAACCTAATAATCTACTAGAATTTTTAATTCTTTGTATATACAAAAAGTACGTAGGAGAAGTATTGTCTTTTATGAATTATTCACAAATATACTATATATATATATATATATATATATATATATATACTATCATTTCGGCTCGGCTTTTCCCGGGTGTTTGGAGGTGTATGCTGAGCCCCCCCCCCCCAAAAAAAGGTCAATTTTTTTAACTTTGACCCCTATTATGACCCCTTAACATTTATTGTTTTGGGCTCAAATCAAGTTTTTAAGTTAGATCCATGTCCAAGGAACCTATATCTAAAATTTAAAGTGCTTATACCCAAAATTGTCATAGGAGTTTGGTAGGGTTCTCAAAGGTCAAATCGTTGAACTTTGACCCCTTAACAGCCAAATTTCTGGCCGAAAACCAATCACATCGATTTTCCCAAATCTCAGTACCCTGTATATCAAATTTCGAGTCTGTAGACTAAAAATTAACAGAGTTATTGCGTAGGGAAATGTACACAGACAGACAAACACGTTCATTTATATATATAAGTGAAATTGTGTGTGTGTGTGTGTGTGTAAATTTCCCTACCAAACTATTCTGTTAATTTTCAGTCCACAGACTCGAGATTTGACATGAGGGGTATTGAGATTTAGAATAAATCTTTTTAATCGGTTTTCAGCTAGAAATTTGTCTGGCAAGGAGTCAAAGTTCAACGATTTGACCTTTGAAAACTCTACCAAATTCCTCTACCAATTTTGAGTCTAAACACTTGAAATTTTAGATGTAGGTTACTTGAATATGGATCAAACTTTTTAATTTTATTTGAATCCAAAACAATAAATGTTAAGGGGTCAAAATTGGGGTCAAAGTTTTAAAAATAAAATTGACCGCTGCGATCTCTACCAAATTACTCAGCCAATTTTTGATCTAAACATCTGAAATTTTACATAAAGTGTATTCAGACATAAGGCAAGCTTTTAATCGGGTTTTGGCCTAAAATTTGGCCACCAAAGGGTCAAAGTTCAAAAGATTTGACCTTTACAGTATCTAGCTAACCATTCAGCAAATTTTGGGTCTAAACATTTAAAATTTTTACATAAAAGGGTATTCAGACATGCAGCAAGCTTTTTAATCAGTTTTTGGGCGAAAATTTGGCAGCAAAGAGGTCAAAGTTGAAAGAGTTGACTCTTGCAGACTTTACCAAACCCCTCCGCCAATTTGGGGTCTAAACATTTGAAATTTTAGATGTAGGTTATCTGGACATGAGTCAAACTTTTTAATATATATATACATATGCGCATAAAGTTATGAACAGTACATAGGGCCTGAGCAAAGCAGAGCTGAACTGCTAGTATATATATAAAATAATTCACAAAATTATTGGACACAGGGCATTTTTATGTTATTTGTAAGAAAATATTTAATAACTATGAAACTAATATTAAAATTGATCATCTTAACTATTCAGAGTATCATGTGTATTAAAATGGGAATAAGTAAATGTTTTCTTATCCATAAATATAAGAATAAATTTGATATTTATATCGTAGCATGTAAATGTTGTGGACACAAATCAATAGTCTTCAATATTTAATTGCATCTCCCTTATTTTCTATACAAGAGCTGTTAGACATTTAGAATAATCCGAGTTCTCGCCTAAATTAACGCTAATTTTATTCTGTTCTTATTGAGTAAAATCACCATAAGATTGTTCAAAAACCTAATAATCTACTAGAATTTTTAATTCTTTGCATATACAAAAAGTCAGTAGGAGAGGTATTGTCTTTTATGAATTATTCACAAATATACTAGTATACCCATCTCCCAAAACAGCTTCTTTACAGTGAGCTGTCTAAAGGAAAAAGAACTCTAAGAGGACAATGGAAACGGTTCAAGGACAGCTTGAAAGTGTTCCTCAAACAGTTTGGTTTGTATTCCAATTTGTGGGTAAACCTAACCCTAAAAAAATGTTCTTGGTGTACCGCAAGCAAAAAGGGGCCACAATCGCTGAATCTGCATGCATTAAAAAACACAAGAGGAAATGTACTATTAGAAAAGACAGAACAGTCAGCACTTCTGCTGCAGTACTTCCCATAGGTTCCCCACATGCAGGATCATGGTCATCTTCAAGGATGAACATCATCCTCATAAATATACCCATTCTTGTTGGCTCTGTGGTGTATTGAAGTTAAATATTGCTACTGAAAGACAACATATTTTGTTAAAAATAAAACTGATGTAGGTTTTATAGAGGAAGACTTCACTCCAAATAAAATACAAACATGATTGCCTCTTTTCTCCCTTTTTTTCTCCCCAAAGTACTCTCGTCTCTTCTTTGCTCCAGTAAGCATCATTCTGAGAAAATTTTACTTTTGTTTTATGTTGCGATTCCTCACATGTTTAAGCTTAAGGGATCTTAAGCAGAAACTGAAAATTTGGGGAATCTTGCTTAATTTGCACTCAATATTTATGGATAAATTTCATTCAAATTTGAAATATTTGAATTTTCAAAGGGGTTGTTGTGCTTATATTATGTCCCTTGACAACCTTTTTAAATACTCCATTGAAATTAAAGTCTGGGGAATATTAGTTAATTCGTGTCTCATGCTAGAAAAAGAATTTTTCTAATTTTGTTTGTTTTTCACTCCAAATAAGTGCCTTATTTGTTTTTCATTTTGTTTGTTTTTCACTCCAAATAAGTGCCTTATTCCTACTGAGACATGACATAAGAGGCTACTTTAAATTAAGGTTCAGATATATATATATATATATATATATATATATATATATATATATATATGTGTATATATATATATATAATTTTTTTTTATTATTAGCGATTCCATTGTATTTAATTGTTTCACTTACATAAGCAATGAGAGAGTTACCTGCCCTTTGTTTATTTGCATCATCCCTTTTTTAGGATGTATTATTGCTATTATTTATTTTTTATTTATTAAAGTTTTAATTTAAACATTTATCAAATATTTTTATGTGCATAAAAGTTAATATATATATGTGTGTGTGTGTGTGTGTGTGTGTGTGTGTGTGTGTGTGTGTGTGTGTGTGTGTGTGTGTGTGTGTGTGTGTGTGTGTGTGTGTGTGTGTGTGTGTGTGTGTCACCCACTGGCAGACTGTTTCACTGTATTACAGCTCTTCAGTCCGGCTAGACTAACACCCGTTATGAGCCAGGGATCAAACCTATAACCATCTAGTTGATAGTCAGCAGTTTTACCTTCTGACTCATAGAATTGATACCCGCAAACAATTTATTTCTCTCAATTGGTTCAATATAAAAAAGAAGAAAAATCAAGGAAAGAAAAAAGATTGATTATTAGACGTAATTTTACTGTGCTTTTTTTTTAGAATACTTACCAGTAAAAATTTAAAAAAAAAAAAAGTAATTTTTAGCATCCTTATCACACTTATTTGGTTCCTGATAAGGTAATGAATATTTCTGTATTTTTCTTATTTATTACAGTATTTTCAATGTCACAATGAAATTAATGATGCAAAACTTGTAAGTGGACAATGTTTAGTTTCTGACTTTCAGACACACACTCACACAGAATTACAACTCGTCTTTATATAATAAACTAGCAGGCCGCTCGGCCTTACCCGATCATAAAATACATCTAAATATGATATGCTAATTTATGTAGATTTCATATTTCTTATTACAGAACCAATTCTCTATTAATTATTATATTGTACCTAATATATAGTACTGGCTGCTTCGTGTGGTTGGGTCGTAAAATATGCTTGAGTATGATATTTTAATTCATGCAGACTACATATTTATTATTATAGAACCAACAGGCTATTGATTATTATATTGTACCCAATTAGTGATTTCAGAAGAAAAAAAATGACTTGGGTACTATCAATTAGAACTGAAATCAAAATATTTAGCACTCCAGCCTTAGTCATACCCATTTCAGCTATCATCAAGAAATAGTTAAAAATGAATCAACTTTAATATATAAATGTATATTTGTGCATGCGTACAATAGCACTTTAAGTCGACTTAGTCCTGTCAAGTTCCAATTGTTTTCAATTCTAACCCCCTTAGCAGCTATTATTACCAGCTAAAGACAAAATCGAAATTGTTCCGCAGATTCAAATCCCCTATATATCAAGTTTCAAGTCTGTAGACCAAAAATTGACAGAAGAGTTTGGTAGAGACCATTCCTCAGACAGACAGATAGACAAATAAACAATGCTATTTTTGTATATATATAAATAACTTTAATCATAGATTGATTCTGATTGGTTGATAATAAAGTACCAGCATTTCTATGCAAATTACTCTATTTCCTTCATTGCAATCAAAAGATTACTAACAGTATCATCTATGCTAACAAAAAACCAATTATTAAAGAGGAGATAACTCTTCATGTTAAAGCTAACAAGCAGTCACCAACTTCTAGGGAAGCCTCTTCCTCTCAATACACCCTATTCAAAATATCCTCACACTCTGGTATACTTCTTCAGTACAACCTCTATAAACGTTACCTCATCTTTGTTTTCTGCAAGCAGTGCGCATAGTATAAAGTCTTTAAGGTAATAAATTTATGCAGAACAGTAGTTATAATAGATGTTTGTTTTATTTTTTAATTTAAAAAAAATTTGAAGTGTCAAATATTTTTGCGTGCCAGACAGTATTAAAACAATTGCGATAAATTTTCTGAAGCAGCAAAATCTCATGAATTACACTAAGTCATAAACTGCTGATTTAAACGATGAACAAAAAAGGTTCTTATTTAAAATTAGAATTAGTTAAGAAAACAAAAATAAAGAAAAATCTTTGTGATGTACAATCTCGTCATGGAACGAAGATGTCATATTAAAAAAAACAAAAAAAACATGTAAATTGATCAAGTAGCTTCTTTTTTATTTTTTTATTAAGAAAATCAAATTTTATAAGAAAGCAAGGAGGAGACTGGAAGCCACCATATTGTTTAAAATTTTCCCCAATATCCAAGAGTGACAATTCAATTTGACTACAGAGATTTTGTTTGTATTAAAAAATAATTAAAACTTTTAATTGCTAAAAATCGTAAACTTTGATTTTCTTAATTAAAAAAAACTACTTGATTTTTGGAATATGGCATCTTTGTTACATAACGAGTACACGCAACAAAGATTTTCCTGTATTTGTGTTGTTTTTGCAATTCTTAATAAACACACAAAAAAAGTAAGTACAAAGAATAAAGAGTAAAAACTAAAATGAATTACTGTTTCCAATTCTGGAGAAGGTTTCAGACAAACTGGATTTCCTTCCAGGGTCAAAATGGTTAGTTTCATACAGAAAGCCAGATATTGAACTTGTGACAAAGAATCAATGTTATTGCTGGAATAGAAAGCAAATTACAATTGAAAATTAATTAAATACAAATTATAATGTTTCTGAATTTATGAGATGACAATTGATTATTCATATTATTTAGATTCTTCAGACAACTATTCTCATCTTGAGTGTCTTTTTCACAATCTTTCAGTCGATGTAACCTCTGACTTTTTTCAAGTGTACCTTATCAAATTCAGGAATCTTTTTGTCAAACTCGGGAATCTTTTTGTCTAATTTGGGAATCTTTTTTTGCCAAACACGGGAATCTTTTTTGTCAAATTCAGGAATCTTTTTTGTCAAATTCAGGAATCTTTTTTGTCAAATTCAGGAATTTTTTTTCACATTCGGGAATCGTTTTTGTCAGACTCTGGAATCGTTTTTGTCAAACTCCGGAATCGCTTTTGTCAAACTTAAGAATCTTTTTGTCAAACTCAAGAATCTTTTTGTCAAACTCAAGAATCTTTTTGTCAAACTCAAGAATCTTTTTGTCAAACTCGGAAATCTTTTTGTCAAATTCAGGAATCTTTTTTGTCAAACTTGGGAATCTACATAGAATTTCAAACAGAACCCATTATTTAATTCATCGGGATAGTATGCTCTCGTTCAACTAGTTATGATTGGATAGAAGTTATAAGCAATTGGAAATTGTATTTTCAGTGTTAACCGCACTGAGGATTGAACTTTCAACCCCCAGAAGAGTGTAATTTACAACTGAATTTTACTAAGTACTTTATCCGCTATGCCATGGATCCTTGCGTGTCAATTTGAAACTCCATGGAGATTCCTTAGTTTAACAGAAAAATTACTGCGTTCAACACAAAAATTTGAGTCAATGAAATTGCAACAGACGTCATTTAAGAAAACATTTATTTGATATCATTAGTTTATTATAAAAACATAAATTGATTTTAACAAAAAAATCATATAGAAAAAAAGCATTTAAAAAAAATCAAAAACATTTTTAGTTTGCTATTAATTGTTTGTTATTCAAAAAATAAATATCTATTCATAAAACTTACCTTACAATGAGTTTATTTTTTTCTTAATTTGAATTTTAATTTTCTTAAAGTTTCATAAAAATTGTCCAATAATCATTCATTTTATTTTTATAGTAACAAAAATAATATTGTTTTTTATTTTTCAATTAATTTTTCATTGAATTATCTTCATAATAAAAGAAATATATTTTTCATTGAAAAATTAACTAGTACTTGCATGCAAAAAAAAAAAAAAAATCACAAAACTTTTGTTCTTCACCATCTGGCATTTTATATAAATTGATGGACAAATTCTGATGATAGCATGATCTTTACACTGAATAAGTACAAAATCAAATCACGCAGCTAAGAGTTTACTTTCTATAACCCTACTTTAGCCATGTCAAGGTGGCAAGAGTCAGCTACATAATTGCAAAACTCTTGGAGAGAGAGAATCTATGCAGTGGAGTGAAATGCTCCTAAAAGTGCTCTCAAAATTCCTCACAAATCTCTCAAGTCAGTACAAAGGTGCATCTGTCTTGATTCTTGACTTTCCAAATATATCTATCGGAAGTGTGATGGAGTACGTCCTAACACTCATCTGAGTCAAAGTTTATGGCTTAGCCATGGGCCAGGCAATGCTTGCTAGCCACATGTTACAGGTGTCCTTTACTTAGCTTTATGGTTAAGCAATTTTTCTTCAGTCATTACCTGGGCCAGTTTATCTTTTAAATACTTCTTCATCATGACCCTAACTAGTGTGAGATTTGAAACATACTTTATGAAGTAGTTTCTGATTTTAGCTTTTAAACTAATCCAGTACTTACTCCAATAATCGTCTGCTGAATAAGGGTTTCTAGCTTTTCCTAGAAGTATCTCCAGCTAGGAGATATTCAACTTCCAGTACATCGTTAGTTTAGACTTATTGTTTAACTGTAATCTGGCTATAACCAATTTACAATTTGATTACCCTTACCAGTGGCAGGTTAGGGTTATGATTTGGGTTATTTTCGATTTCAGGCTGATGAAGTCTTTCATTATTTTTCATTTCAAAATTCAAAGAATTCTTACTAATTTTAATTTTAAGGATTAAATGACAAGATAAGATAACTCTTCATTACTGATGTTTACGATTACTTTGTGTCATTAACTCTTTTTCTCAGCTTACTTCAAGCTAGGTTACTATTTTCACCATTACATATGAATCTGGTAGAGCAAAGATTTTTTTTTTACATGAAAGTCACCACTTATCAAGGCCCGGAAGCCACTCGGGGATAAGATTTAAACAGAAGAAATATCATGATGTAAATAGAAAGTTTACATCCAGGAGAAAGGTGCAGAAGCTGAATGAAGAATATGTGAAATACAAGTTTAGAGAACAAATAATGGTGCCTGTGCAGTATACCAGGTTTTCAAGCAAACGCATTTCAGGTGAAAACATTACTTACTTACGTGTCAGGTTAAAATTAGTAAAAATTCCAAAAATTATGAACAATGATCCAGTAGAAGAATAATTATTACAAGTAAAAACAAGAATTTACCAATTTATAGAGTTTTATTGTATATTGTGATGTGGAAGAGTTGTGCAACCAATTTTGTATGACAAACTAGCTTATCTCCCTTATTTTTCTTGAAATCCACCATTGAAAAAAATAGAAAATTTCCAATCGTTAGTTTCAACGATTTTTTCATGAAAATAGATCCAGCACATCGTCTACTGGATCATTTTTCATAATGTTTAGAATTTATACTAATTTCGACATGACACGTTAGTATGTAATAGTGTTTTCACTTTAAATGCATTTTTTCAAAAATTGGTGCAGTGCACAAGCATCCAAATAATAAAGCATGTGAAATGTAAGTTTAAAGAGCAAGCGGTGGCGTATTCAGTTACCAGATTCACTTTAAGAAGTGTGGAAGAACAGTAGAAGAAGTTGAATAGTACACTGTTGAAAGCAACAGATCAGACTTGTGGGTGGATGAAAGGGCCTCCAAGGGATAGGTGGTGGAATGAGGAAATTGGGAAAGATATCAAAGACAAAAAACGGACGAGTCGGTGGATAAAAGGTTCAGTGAGTAAGAATGTGCACCTGGAGGCAAAGAGGGAAACAAGAAGAACAATATGTAGCAGGAGTAGCAATTACAGACGACCACAGCAGCAGCAGTGATAACACATAGTTTACGATTTTGAATCTATGTTTGGATTATAAGCTCAGCACTGATTGGTGCAAGCATTCAACTTCATTTCTGACTTGCCCAATCAGAGACTATCTCTCAGGCGAACAGAGCACATGATAAAAGGGTTAACACATGATCTACTTCCTCATTTCTGGTCAGGAGACCAAAGCGAGCTGACCTCTTTCACGGTGTTTCTTCCAGTCCTAATCTTCTCTCTTGGCATGCGAACAAAAATCCCTGGGCCATAGTTGTTAAACAAGAAACACCATAGACTCAACATGGCTACTATAGTTACACACATGTGGAATTACAATAACACGCACACATATGCACACACATACCTACATGATCCTGACTAACACCTGTGTACTGTATAAATATATGAACTCTCTTCTCTTCAAACAGGACTTTGTAATTTTTGTCTTCGTCCATACTTATGAACTTATTCTATTAACACGGTTTTCTTTTTCATTCATCTTTTATTAACACACTAGCCTGAGTGCCCAGCGTTGCCCGGGTGTTTGGAGGTGTGCCATGAGCAAAAAAAAAAAAAAGTGGTAGTAGGCAGGCAGGCTCGAACCCGTACCGCGAAGGAGGAGAAAAACATGAAAAAAATAAAAAAGTAACATCTTTGCTGTTGCGTCCATTGCCAAACCGGAAGTGGCGAAGGTATAAATTTAGTCTAGTCAATCGAAAAGAAGGGATGACTTTCTAAAATATTGGTGAAAAAAGTGACTGCTCCCTGCAGAAAAGTGCCCAGTTGAAGGTGAAGGAATAAATATTTTAACCAATTTTTCGATATTTGTCATCTGAAGGGTCGAGCTTCAAAATGATACCAATCTTGTGAAAATCCGTCGCCTCAGTCGAAAGTTTTAGACATACAAACAAACAAACAAACAAACATACTTACATACATTTAAACAGACAGGTGAGATTTATATTATAGGTTAACAAAGATGATTCAATAAAGTTGTTTTAAATATTAGAATGAGACTTTATATTTCTATTCTACAAATATACAAAGCTAAGAAGGAGAATTGAAATATTAAATAAGACATATTGCCATTTGGATGTGAGGGCTACTAATTTTGGTCATGTCTACAGGGAGAGTCAAGCAATGTCTGTTCATGTTAAATTTAAATTTTTACAGGTTAGTACAGTCGGGAAACAGGGAAAGAATTCCAAAGTCTAGCAGTCTGAGGCAAGAAACTTTTAAAGTAGAAGGTTTTCTGGTATCTACAAACCTCAATAATGAAGGGGTGGGACTTCACTGCTTGGGGCCACAAGTGCAATGATTTCATCAGAGAACATTCCATTAAAGTACAGGCACAGAGATGCTACATTGTGGTGATTAGAAAGAAGTAGGAGCTTGGTCAATAGTGCAAGACTTATTTGATTTTTGGGTGCTGTCTAAAAGTGAGAGACAAGTGGTAGATGCATAAACCCAGATGTTCAACTTACTTCAGGTGTAGCTTTTTGAACTTGTGGACCAGGACGGAATTTTGAACTGAACCCTTGATCTGATCAACAGGAGTAGATTGTTCTCATTTTGTCAGAAAGAGAAAACTCTATGCAGGCGATGTAAAGTACTGTAAAAGTGTTACATATTAGGAACCCTATGTAAATAGCGATTAAGTCAGCTAGTATAAAGTTTGACAAAAGGCCCATTGAGTACATGTCATGATAACACGAATCTGCAAAGTAGAATCATTCCCAGGGTTGAATGAAAGACAGATTACATGTGAGATTAAAACAAAAAGAGAGGTCAGATCAATTATACAAGGAAGAGATATGAGTCAATATGACGTCACATTTTTTTAGTTGAGAGAAAACAAAGGTTTTCAAATCAATCGTTTGTGGAAGTGGGTATGAGACAAACTGCCAACAATAATGTAGAAAGAAAATTTTGAATATCACCAAGAGCGAAGATCTGTTTGCATGTCACCCATTTCAGTTAAGAATATAATTAAATAATTAGCTAAAGGAACGTTACTCTCTCTCCTCCACCGTGAATCAATTCTCACCAAAAGTAAAACCTTTTAAGAAACTCTCAGCGAACGTTGCCTTGTGTCCTTTCTGCAGGAAAAGAAGTTTTATTCGTCTAGCTAAACAGAAGAGACAATCGAAAACAAACAGCGGCGAATGAAAAGAGAAAAGACAGCGATATACATAACGAACATCTGGTCCCGTGTCAGGTAAAGATGATAAAAGACCCATGTATAAAAAACTTTGATTTGTTTTCGTTACGTTATCAAAACATTACAAAGGGTTCAGTTTGCAATTCTGTCCCATGTTCTCAAGTTTGACATCAACTTTGACTATCATTATTATTATTCAATTATTAAATCATTTCTTTCTGATAGGTTTATAAGAGTAGTGGTTGATGAGCAGAAATCAAACTCACAGTATTAATGCTGAAGTCCCTTAGGGATCCATGCTGGGCCCAACTCTTTTCCTGATCTACATCAATGATCTCCCAAATCACATCCTAAGATCATTCGTAGACATTTATGCTAATGACACTACCATCTATGGCAACACTTCAAAGGCCATAAACGACCAAGTTCTTTCTGATTCTCTCTCTTCTGATCTTGATCATGTGGTGCAATGTCGAAAGAGGTGGCTGACTAATTCTAATGCATCTAAAATCAAGCTTCTATCTTTCTATTAGAAGCTAGAAATAATTGTAAGAGAGTGATAGCGACAGCTAAGACAGATTACTCTGAAACCACCAGAAAATGCACAGAAATTAGGAACCTGTGATTTTTGGAAAATCTACAACAGCGTAGTAAATAATGGGCAGTCAACGATTCCCCCACTATCAAACAATCATGAAGTTGCTTGCACGGCAACTGACAAGGCTAATCTGCTTGCCAGTTGGTTTGCCTCAAACTCCACACTGGACCTGGCACACCACTCCCTCCCTGACTTTCCTTTGCAGACAGACGCCACACTAGACGATTTGAAAATCACCCCTTCTCAGGTACATGGTATTATAAAAAACCTAAACGCCTCAAAAGCATGTGGACCAGATCTCATCCCGGCTGTGCTATTAAAAAAATGTTCTGCCGAGGTTGCTCCAGTTCTCTCCAAACTTTACAATAAATGCCTTAACGAATCTTGCTTTCCCGACTGCTGGAAAACCACTTCTGTGGTACCAGTCTTCAAAAATTCTGGTGAAAGAACTGACCCACTAAATTATCACCCCATTAGCCTCCTCCCGCTTTTCGCCAAAATATTTGAGTCCTTAGTTAATCAAGCCTTAGTCCAGCACCTAACAGCTGCTAAACTCCTGACTGACAAACAATATGGATTCAGGCAAGCCCGTTCAATGGCAGATGTCTTAACTGTAGTATCTGAATGTATATACTGTTCATTGGATAAAACAGGGGAGGGTAGAGTGGTGGCCCTTGATATATCTAAGGCTTTTGACAGAGTATGGCACGATGGTCTTCTAAGGAAAATTAGATCATATGGAATCACTGGAAGAATACATAATGTAATTAAATTCTTAAGTAAGAGAAAAATCCAAATTGTCCTCGACGGTCGTGCATCTAAACAATATGACATAAATACGGGAGTACCACAGGGGTCTATCCTTGGACCTTTATTATTCCTGATGTTCATAAATGACCTCCTTGATAAAATTGTTTCGGAGATGGGTATATTTGCCGATGACACCACTTTCTATAACAGATATGAGGGGAAAACAAATGAACACATATCCAAGGAAATGGCAGAAACACTAGAGGATGACTTCCAATCTGTAGTGGAATGGGGTCAAAAATGGATGGTCACATTCAATGCTACTAAGACTAAGCTTGTTTCCTTCAATAACTACAAGAAACCTTCTCTACTACCAATAGCAATGACCAAGAACACATTGCCTGAAAGTACTTCTTTTAAACTCCTCAGCCTAATGTTTACAGGGAATATGAACTGGAATAGATACATGGAGAGCATTGCCAAGGCTACTGCAAAAAAGGTTGGCTCCCTCTACCGTACTAGAAAACTACTTACACCTGAAAGTTTCCTGTACCTCTATAAGGCGACCATTCGCCCATGTATAGAGTACTGCTGTCACATCTGGGCTGGTGCATCTGCTGCTTGTCTCTCGCTCCTGGACAGAGTTTAAAAGAGAGTCGCCAATCTGATAGGTCCTGAACTGTCATCTAGGCTTCAGCCTCTGTCCCATCGATGAGATATTGCATCCCTCTGTCTGTTCTACAAATACTTTAATGGTGAATGCTCTGACGAACTGCAAACACTTGTACCTCCTTGACGTAACTACCCCTGACAAACCCGACAAGCCACTAAGTCTCACCCCTTTACAGTAGAGATCCCTAGGTGCAAGAAAGCCTTTTACTCCAATAGTTTCTTCCCCAGAACTGCAGGTCTTTGGAACTCCCTTCCGGGATTCTGCTTTCCCAATTGTACTGATATGCAGAAGTTCAAGTGTAATGTGAACAAACATCTTTCTACTCATCTCCCTTCATAGTGTCCCTGCAAATTATGTCCCTGATAGTAGCCCCCTGCTTCAAAGTGGCACTGTGCCTTGTTTGGGGTGAAAATTGAATAAAAAAAATTAAAAAAAAAGACAAACACTCTGATCTCCATCTGGCATCAATTGAAATGAATGGCTCTTGTCTTGGGGAGGCTCCATGTTTTGACAAGCTTCTAGGTTTAATCTTTACTCCTGATCTGAAATGGAGTATATACAAATCTGTTGCCAAGGCTGCTGGAAAAATGGTGAGATTATTCTACCGCTACAGTAGATATCTCACTGCTGATGCAGTTCTCTACCTGTATAAGAGCTAAGTACATCCAAGGATGAAGTACTGTTGCCACACCTGAGCAGGAGCTCTTAGCAGCTTATCCTGCCTTGATAGAAGTTAAAATAGACTTCATAGCTTAGTGAGGAATACCCTTTTCTCTTCCCTGCAATCTCTTTCCCACAGAAGAGACATTGCGAGCCTGTCTCTGCTTTATCGTTATTTTCATACTAAGCGCTCGTCTGAGCTCTAATCTATGCCCCCCCCGACCTGACTTTTATGAAAAACACTCGTCTAGCTGAAATCACTATCAATAATTTCCTCCACTCTTTATCTGTGCCTAAACCTAAATGTAGATTCCATGAACAAAGCTTCTTTTTTAGAACTGCACACCTGTGGAACTCTGTTCCGTTTTTCTGTTTTCCAACTGACTACAATATGGTTGTCTTCAAGTCCAACGTAAACAAGTTCTGGAGGAGCCGTCCCCTTAAGTAATCCAATTTACCCAACTCCCACTACTAACGATTATTAGATTTTCTCATTGACTACTATACACTCATTAACCTTTTTCCTTGGGTGGTCTCCACGCCTTGATAAGTGGTGACTCCTTTGTAAAAAAAAAAAAAGAAAAAAAAAGTAGTTTTCGAAATTCGAAAAGATGAGAGGTTACATTCTGAATGCAATAACAAAGATGGAAATAATTTGTTGCAGTATTTTTGGCATAATAACAGGATATGATCATAAAGATTTGGTCAATTATATTTATAGTCAGGTCTGATAAAAATGAACCAATCAGATACCAGAATCGCTTTATAAAATATGCTGAATCTCTTTGCATTCTTTAGACATAACTTTTTATCTGGATCTGGACACAAGAAGGGAACTATGCTCTGCTGATTCTGACTGGGTTAATACTACCAATTTTTCATCTGGTATTCTTTCCAAGTCAAAGCTTCTTTGACTGGATTGATGCTGCCAGTTTTTGCTTGAAATAACTACATTTGATATTAGCAATTGGATAATTTTCTTTTCTCTATGATAGAATTATTTTTTTTTACCATCTCGTTTTCAAATATTTTTCTATTACAAGAATGGCTCTACACTCAAGATAATCCAATTTATCAATTCTCATCACAAAAATTTCCAAACATAAAAATTATATTGTTACTATTGAAATATTTGCTCATTTGGTTTCTAATAAATAGCAAAATACTGTTTTTATTGCCAAAAGTTATTTCAGTTTATTTAAAGGAGTTGCATTAACCATATATGTAGATGTCATTAAAATATACCACAAGTAAATTATGAATTAGAAGGTGGCTTCATTTGAAAAATTCCTAATAATTTTATTAGTCTATGCCTCCTAATAGGTCATAAATAAAGCCTGTCTTTCTAGGTTACAATTTCTATCCCTTCTTTTGGGATCAATTTATTATTAAAAAAAAAAAGATTTGATTTTTGCTCTTAGGTGTTATCGTTTTCTGATGATGATGATGATGATGATGATGATGATGATGATGATGATGATGATGATGATGATGCCGACGACGCTGACGGTGATGATTATTGCATAGCAGGAACAAGACATTTATATAATGGGGACGATGATGAGGCGATTATAATGATTACACACAGTTCATATTTATAACACATAGCAGATGAGAATTTATTCTTGACGGAGAGGATTCAGTTAACATTATAGAAGGATGGTGTTTCATGTAAAGTTCTTTTACAAATACGATAGACAAAATCACCTTACCTTTCAGATTGAAAGATGACAACGAAAACAAAGGTTTACAAAATACATGATGACATTTATTCCACCAGCTGGCTGATATGATGATCAGAAATTCAATTGGCTTTCAGAGTTACATTTTCTTGTTTCTTTTCCGGTCGCTTCCAAAAGCTAACTCAACTGCTGTGATTCCCAACTCTGTCTCTCCACCTTCAACTCAACTCTGACTCTCTGAATATATTGTAAATTATCTTTCTTTGTGACGTCAGAGACATGCTCAGACATGTGGAAGTCCTCAGGTGGATTTACATCCACATGTGTCGAACATGTTTCTGGCAAAACAAGACATTCCTTAATTTACATTGTCTGATATCAGACCTAACTAGTTGCATCGTTATTTAGTTATTTCTAAACACAATGGTCAATTCTCTAAATTCCTGAAATTGTGTTATGTATTCACTTTTAATTTGTGAATACTGGGTTCGATTCTAGCCTTTTCATTTAATAAATATTATTTCCAAGCTTATTTACGTTGTTTATCTAGTTACTGGGATTTGTTCCCTTCCATATATAACATGATGATGATAGCAACAACAACCATGATCACCATGCTTGTTAATATTAATGATATTACTTATTTGAACATGTCTCAACTACCTTAAAATTACATTTTTTTACCTTCTGTTGTTTGGGCAATATTGTTTTCTAAGCATTTGATAATATTGCCATTGTTATTGATTAAATTTTATGCTTCAACATTTATATGAGATGAACTCTATTTACCAAAATCCATACCAACAGATTTGGATAATTTTAAATTCTGGAATTTCAGAAAGAGAAGTATTCAAAAGATGGTAATGGATTCAACATACAAAACCAATGTGTTGTGGCTTTGAAGGGCTGGAAAAAAAGAACACAAACAAAGAAGGAAATTAATACAAAATTGTATTAACATTATTATGTGACTAAATAGGGTAGATCATCATCATAATACAAAGCAATTTTTAAAAGTCTATCTATGAAACAATGACTTACCCTTCCAAATCAAGGATCTGTAAGTTTTCCAACATGCTGACAGAACTGACCTCGGATATTTCATTGAAAGCAAGATAGAGTTCACTAAGGTTGGAGAAAGACCCAATGCCATCAAGATCCTGCAAGTTGCACTGAGACATCCACAAAATCTTCAGGCCATTTAAACAGGATCCTAGATCTCTAGAGAAGAAAATGGTAAAAATCAAATTGAATTATGAAATATCAATTATAATACTACTACTACTACTACTTGGATAATTGTACATACCTGACGTTGCTCGGGAATCTTTTCACTTTCATTTTTATTGTTTTATTTAATTATGCTGTTTGAGTGATTTTTTCATTATTATTTTTTAATAGAACTTCGATAGTTAAATTTGAATATTACAGTATTGTTTTGCATATGAAACATTTTAACAATATTTTTACTATACGGTATGCAATTTGCACTTGAGTTATAGCAACAAAGTATACATATATTGAGTCATATTGACATTAACATAATATCAAATTCAAATACATAAGGCTATGATCTTTGACATTACCTTATCGAGTGTATGTTGCTGTTGGATAGTTTTAGCTCTGTCAAATTTGGAAGCAAGGAACCAAAGTTGCCAAGACTCATTTCTGAAGTATCAACTTTTAGTTCTAATTTGCTGATATCATCAAGGTCATCTACTCCTCCAAGAAGACACTGGAAAATAGTTTTTCAAAAAGTCATAATTTTAGGAATTCAAAACAAAAAAAAGATTGAAAACTTGGTTTTTTACAAGTTGATATGAATACAAAAATTGATACAAATTTAATTATTGCACAAATAAAAAAAATTTAAAAGATAACGGTTCTTTGTTAAAAATTTTCCCTATATTCAAAAACAAAAATAAATAAATTGATCAAATAGTTTTATTTTTAAATAAGAAAATCAAATTTTATGAGTATTGGTTGTATGCCATTTTGAAAAAAAATCTAAGAAAAAAACAAGAGAGATAATTCAACAATAATTAGAAATTTACACGATTTATGTTGTAATGCCTACAAATTCCCATTAGTTGCTTAAAAATGATTTTTTTTATAAAAATAAAATTAATTGATCAAATTACATAGAATTTTGGAATATGATATTTTTGTTGCATCATGTGCACATATTTTAATTTTTGTTTTTAATATTGGGAAATTCTGGACAAGAATCAAAAAAGCATGCAAATTATATTGGAAAATCCTTTGATTTTATAAGGATAAATTTGAAAATTTTACAAAACCAAGTAATGCTGTATAATTTTTTTATTAAATGAAAAATCATTTAAAAAATTTTGTTTTCCTGAGACTTGGTAGCATTCATTCTAATCTTCTTCTTCTATTATATAAATGTAAGTCTTTTGTGTATTTGTATGTCTATTATAAACTTTTGTCATCTGCATCCGACTTGGTGGAAACTGGTACCATCTGAAAGAGCAATGCTCCGGATGCATAATATGTGAAAATTAGAAAAAAAAAATTCATTCTGTGGCAGTCAACTGGACCACTTTTTAGAAAGGGGGGGGTCTTTTTTCACGTCACTCTTTTCGCAAGTCATTCACGCACGTGTATCAAACTAAAGCTATGTTTAAAAAAGCTTAAAATAAAGTATGCATCAAGTGCGCTTGAAAGTCAAATCACAACGTAATATTAGGAAATAAAAAATATTTTACTTTAATTAAATGAATGTTTCTATATGGAACTCACACCCTTGACGGTATTCTCACATTGCCTACGCACAGTTCCAACATTTCAAAATACAACCGCTGAGATACAACGCACGGCTCTTTACAAACAGACTTTTCTTTCTCCAACTTTACAATATGGCAAGGAAGAAGAAAAGAAAAAAAGAAACAAAGCAACATACTGAGGATGGAGTCTGGCTTCGAAAGATATTTAAATTATAAATTTCAAACAAATAAAATATTTGTTTATTTTCCTAATATTACGTTATGATTTGGCTTTCAAGCGCATTTGATGCATATTTTATTTTATTCAAATTAAATCAACATTTCTATATGGAACTCACACCCCTGACTTTAAAAAGCTTATTTTGCAACGTTATGACGTCATAAGCACTCGTAGCCATGTGAGCAAAATAGTTTGTCTGTAAGTTTTTGGTTTCTTTCCGTCTTTCGCGTTTCACGTTCAAGCCCGGTCACCACGGTTCGTTTTTATTTTTTTTTCGGTCGCACGGGCATTCCCTGCTATTTCGATTTAAAGAAAAGTTGTTTTGATTTATTTATTTATTTTATTTTATTGGGGGGGGGGGATTTTTTTTCCCAGAGCACGGGGCAACAAAAAGTGCCCAATATCTGGAGAATTACTTCTTCTCTTTGTATCCCTTCTGCCAAAATATTTGGTGGGGAGGTTGTTATGTACTTCTTTTTTTTTTTTTTAGGTGATTACATTTGCATGTTTTTATCCATTCTTTTATTTTTGAAATTGTTGTGGGATTATTGATGCTACTTATGATGAAAGTGCTCAATATCCTTAGTATAGCAGCTGTGTCCAAACAGAACTTCATATGGGCCCGGACAATGCCGGGTATACATGCAAGTAAATAATAAAAGATGATTTTATAATTTTGTTTTTATTTTTCTTCATTTTGTTAGTGTTGTTAAGTCTGGGTGTGATGGCCTCTAGAAGAGAAAAATTGTACGACCAATCTCGTTGGCAATTGCATTAAAGTCAGCATTGATGTATGTTGTATGGTTGGTGCGAAAATTGAATAGGACTTAGTCACATCTTTTGAAAGCATTATTTCATAAGGTTAAATTTGAAAATTGTAGAAAAACGAGTAATGCGATATAATTTTTTTGATTTAATGAAAAATAATTTAGTTAACTTTTTTTTCTGAAATTTTCGGTTGCATCCACCCTAATTATAAAAGAATACTTTGTATTTTTTTTCTCATTTTGTTTGTGTTGTTTTTTCATTAAAAAAAAAATTCTATAACATTACTCGGTCTTCTAAAATTTTCAAATCAACCTTACAAAATAATGCTTTCAAAAGATATAACTAACTCTTTCTAATCTTTGATTTTATATTCTGAAGTTTAAATTATGAGATAGTTTTTTGTTTTTTTCAAATCTCTTTTTGTTTTGACTTCATAGTGTTTTGTATTGGCATAATCACATTCGACACACCAATTCTCATTAGATCACTGAATTTAAGCAACGTTGAGCCTGACCAGCACAAGATGAGTGACTATTTGAAAATACCAGGTGCTGTAGGAGAATGTCGATATCTTCGACTGCTCCTGCATCCCACTTGGCCTCCAGGCTGCTTGACCCCATATAATTCCAGTTTTTCTATTCATTTAACTATTATTCCTGTCCTGTCAGACTCACAAATGATTTTTAGGTCGAACCTGCTATCTATTTTAGGCTGAAATGGTTTGTAAGGAACAAATATGTATGGAAATCTCTTGTAGCCATAATACGCTCGAAATGACACTTGAAATTTCAGAAAGAACTCTTTCTTATGCATATGCTGTAATAGCACTAACAAAATTATCAATGTTTTCTTGCAGCTGTCCAAAATCCGAGTTTGTTTTAATTTATCTTTTCTTTTTTTTCTTTTTTTTAAGTGAGCTGGTCTGTACACATGCAAATTAGTTGTTCACACATGAAAATCACTTCTAACCTTAAAAATATGAAATTTCACTATGTTTATTAGATTCTTATTTTAAATGATAATAGTTATAATAATACTGAGGAGAGTAAAAAGTAAACCTTGGGTTTGCTTTTGGCAGCCTTGTAACTTTTGCTTTCTCACATTTCATTAAATGATGTTTCTGACAAAGGAGGAAAAAATTCCTGTTTTCTGAATCGGCATCTATCCAGACAACACTTATTATTGGCTAAATTTTGACCTTTAAGTGGTATTTTTTTAACTCTTTACATCAAGTGGTTTTATGCTTTGTCTGGAGCGATTTCTATAAAAAAAAAATTTTTTCTCTATAAAATTGGCCGTCTGAGATGTAAAACATCTGATACACTCTTAAGGTAATAAGTTTTCTTCTCCATTCTTACACACACGCTCTACCAATGAATAGGCTGCTTGTTTTAACTTCCTAATTTTCCCTCTTCTTCTCTTTCACTCCTGGAATGTATTTGGCCCTTTGTTCTAGAATGCCTACCAACCAGTAAGAAAGAAAAATCCTAACTAGAGAAAGAAACTAATTTGGTTTTATTGAGATCCACTAGCAAAACATTCTAATCAATGGAGTGACATTGTCAAGGCTGCTGCAAAGAAGATGGGCTCCCTTTATCGTGCTAGAAAATTACTCACATCTGAGAGCATCTTATATCTTTACAAAGTCACCATTCACCCATGCATGGAGTATTGTTGCCACATCTGGGCTGGTGCATCTACCACTAGTCTCTCATTCTTAGATAGTCCAAAAAAAAAGTTTCAAATCTAATAGGTCCCTGTGCCATCGGCCAAGCTCAAACCTCTGTCCCATCACTGCAATATTGTATCTCTGTGCCTGTTTTACAAGTACTTAAATGGAATGTGCTCTGATGAACTCATAGCACTTGTACCTCCTCAACATACATACTCCCAACTAACCTGACAAGCAGCAAATTCCCACCCCTTTATTATTGAAGTCTCTAGATGCCAGAAAGCCTTCTACTCAAATGGTTTCTTCCCTCGGATTGCTAGACATTTGAATTCTCTCGTTGTTTCCTGCTGCCCTGACTGTACTAACCTACAGAAGTTTAAATGTAATGTAAACAGACATCTTGCTGCCCAACCTCTCAAACAACCTCAAAGTGTAGCCATTTACATTCTAAGTGGAAATGTACCTTTTGGGGGGTGAAAACGTGTAAAGATTCACTAAAGCCATTGATTCTTAATTGGTTAATTAAAGGTTGTGATTTCAATCTCTGCAGTATATTTTATTTTCCCAACGACCATATATTTAATTATTGCATCATTCAAGAGAAATTTGCAAACAGGTATTCATTGTTATCTATCTAATTGGGTGAATCTTCCTTTGTGTTACTTGTGTTCAGTTTTAATATTTACAAAGAATAATTTCTAAAATTAAAAAAAAAAAACATATTTTGGAACATAAATTTAGTTTTAAAAAGCATAGAAAGAAGAAATTGGAAATTCGCAAACATGATATATTAAAACATGAAAGACTGTTTTAATGTTTTATTAAATAACCTATAAGCAAAAACAGTCATGTTATGTTGTTTGTTAAATAGTAAGATGAAGATGTTTGAAACAAAATTATAAAAAAAGGCTACATTTTAAAGACGTGCATTTGAAAGTTTACACAAAAGTAGAACGGATTACAAATGAAACAATAACATTGTTACAGGTGTAATAGGTTAACATGGGCTATATTTAGTTTAATTTAGTTTCATGTTAACAGGGTTAGCCATAATAGGTTAACATGGGCTATATTTAATTTAATTTCATTTCATCTTAAGAGGATTAGGCATAATGAGTTAATTTGGGCTATATTTAGTTTCATTTAGTTTCATGTTAAGAGGATTAGGCATTATGGATTGATATGGTTAATAATAGTAATAGGTTAATAATAGTTTAATATATTTAGTTTAATTTTGTTTCATATTAAGATATTTAGGCATAATAGTTTAATATGGGCTATATTTAGTTTAATTTACTTTTATGTTTACAGGATTAGGCATAATGGGTAGAATGGGCTATATTTAGTTTAATTTAGTTTCATGTATATTAGTAAGTTCATCTTTCATATTAGGAGGCTTTGACATGTGTTTCATATTTCAGTGTATTATTTGTGAGCATAAATTAATCCTGTTACATGTTTATAAGTAGGGTTTTATTTCTTTTTGGTTTACCTTTTTTTTATTTATCAGAGCAATTAAGAAACTGATAATTCGGAGGAGTGTCTGATCTTTTTGATTTCTGATTTCTATTGTCCATTTTGTTGGATAATTTTTTTTTTAATGGAAATCGCCCCAGACAAGGCATGAAGCCACTTGATGCAAGGAGCTAAAAAAAATACTTTAAGGTAAAAAGATAGCTAACAATAAGTGTTAGATGGGTAGATCCAAACTCAGAAAACAGCAATTTTTCCCCCTTTGTCAGAAACATTGCTCCTGAAATGTGAGGACTAGCGAATGTGCTTACAGTTATATCTCATAGGATTAGCGAATCTCTCGACAGAGGCTACCTTTCTCGGGCAATTGCTCTTGACATATGAAAGGCCTTTGATAGAGTATGGCATAAAGGCTTACTTCACAAGATCTCCAGCTACGGTATAGCTGGAAATATCTTCTCAATTATTAAATCATTTCTCACTGATAGGTTCATAAGAGTAGTGGTTGATGGGCAAAAATCAGAACCTCTCAGTATTAATGCTGGAGTCCCTCAGGGGTCCATCCTGAGCCCAACTCTCTTCCTGATCTACATTAATGATCTTCCAAATCACATTCTTACATCATTCGTAGACATTTATGCTGATGACACTACTATCTATGGTAGACCATCTAAGACCGTAAACGACCAAGTTCTCTCTGATTATCTCTCCTCTGATCTTGAGCAAGTGGTACAATGGGGAAAGAGGTGGCTTGTTACTTTTAATGCATCTAAAACCAAGCTTTTATCTTTACATCATCAACGCTCTGATCCACATCTGGCATCAATTTAAATGAATGGCTCTCGTCTTGGGAAGGCCTCATGTTTTGACAAGCTTCTGGGCTTGACCTTTACTCCTGATCTGAAATGGAACACATACATTAAATCCGTTGCCAAGGCTGCTGGAAAAATGGTGGGATACTTCTATCGATCCAGTAGATATCTCACTGCTGATGCAATTCTCTATCTATATAAGAGCCAGGTACGTCCAAGGATGGAGTACTGTTGCCACATCTGGGCAGGAGTTGCTAAAAAGGACTTATCCTGCCTTGATAGAGTTCAAAATAGATTCGTAGCTTCGTAGGGGATATCCTTCTCTCTTCCCTGTAACCTCTTTCTCATAGAAGAGATGTTGCAAGTTTGTCTCTGCTTTATTGTTATTTTCATGGCAAGTGCTCGTCTGAGCTCCAATCTATGGTTCCCCCTCACCAGACTTTCACAAGAAACACCCATCTAGTAGAAAACACTATCACTAATTTCCTCCACTCTTTATCTGTGCCTAAACCTAAACGTAGATTCCATGAACAAGGCTTCTTTCTTAGAACTGCAGCCTTTGGAATTATCTTCCGTTTTCCTGCTTTCCAGCTGACTACAATATGGTTGCCTTCAAGTCTAACGTAAACAAGTTTTTGATAAACCGTTCCATATAAGTTCACAAATTTACCGAAGTTCAATTATTAACGATTACTATATTGTCCAATTTCTACTGTACACTCTTTAACCCTTATCCTCGAGTGGCCTCTTGGCCTTGATAAGTAGTGATGCCCATGTAAAAAAAAAAAAAATAAAATAAAATAAAAATAAAAACAGCAAGGGTTATAAGGCTGTCAAAGGTAAACTCAACATCCACTTTCTACTCTCCTAATTAGTCTCAATCAAGTGGACATGAAGCCATTCTCAACATGTTATTTTATGTTATCTGAAAGGAAGATGATCATTAATTAGAAGGGACCATATCTTGCTTGTTACCATTGTCCTATCTATGAAGCAGAAACCAGAAGTTAAAAAGAGTAGATAATCTGGACTATAACAGATAAGTCCATCTTTCTTATCAGAAAACTTTGACAGGTGTTGCATAGGGGAACGCCTGTGAATTTAATATCCCCTTGCCACCTCCTCCTTTGGAGGAAGCTGGTTCAACCCACCTAGGCTGAATGCTGTACAACCAACAATATTTCTGTATTATTTGTGAGCACAAATAAATCCTGTTACACTTCTATAAGGTTTTTATCTATTTTTTTTTTTTTGTTGTTGTTTACCATTTTGTATATGTGGTAAAAAAAAACACAATTATAATTCTTATAAAAAAAATAAAACAAACCAATTTTCTTGGTGAGAGATATTGGTGCAGGATTAAATCGCTTTCATCTAATGGAACTGGTTCAGGATTAATTTGGCAGTCGCCATACTCTGTAATTTGAACTCCCCTTGCCAGTACACTGTTCGGACGAGGAGGTGAAATATCCATGTTTAAACTGAAAATAAAAAATGAAAATAAAACATGCACAAATTATTGCCAAGATGTTTTAATTCAAAATTACAAAAAAAAAAAAAAAATCTATAAAAAGAATTTTTTTTG
Source organism: Euprymna scolopes (assembly GCF_053919585.1). Taxonomy (NCBI): domain Eukaryota; kingdom Metazoa; phylum Mollusca; class Cephalopoda; order Sepiida; family Sepiolidae; genus Euprymna; species Euprymna scolopes. The sequence goes on along the minus strand of NC_136495.1, from coordinate 60,771,754 downwards.
TATTTCAAAATAAACTGCTTAAACCCAATCTGATTTTTGGCAAAAAATTTTAATCTAACATATAAAGTTGTATTGTTAGATTTTAAAAAAATCAGACTCAAATAGCATTTAAGCTGACAAATCAAACTTTACTTGTGACTAGCCAATTTTCATTTGTTATTGTTGTACCATGTTATTGGCAATATAATAATGTACTTTACTACAATGTATTTTTAAACTTACGTAGTCGGTACAGACGACTGATAATATGAAACTGTTTTTTAAAAAATTAGCTTAAAATAAAAATCAGCAAGGGAGATAAATCACATTTTGAATTGAAGAAGATAATAGCAGTTGTCTACCTTACAAATAAAATATTATTTTTTCTCCTGTTATAAACATATCTCATATGTATTTTATTTTAAAATTTAAACAACGCTTGTATTACGAAAAACACATCTCTGAATTTCACATCACATGTGAGTAGCATATTCTTCTGGCATTATAATATATCGCTGAATATATGATCGAATATATACGACCAACACATGAACACATTGTACTAACTTTTCTTCTATCTACCATCATGATGAGGAAAAAAATGCATAAAATTCTGAAGAAAGCAGCTATCACTGAAATATTAATTTAAATAAATAAATATTTGTTTATATTACAAAATATTGCGTTGTAATTTGGCTTACGTATCTCATATGCATTTTACTTTTAAATTTAAACAACGCTTCTATCAAGGAAGACACATCACTGAATGTACAAATAAAAATTAAAAACTAAAATGACTTCACGGCATCCCAGGCAGTGCAGGGCCAATACAAACAAGTATCTTATAAAATGCAACTGGATAATCTGATTGTAAACATGGTCACCGTGTTTCCTGGGGTGATTAAGGTCAGATTATGTTAAGAAGTTTGTGAGGTATTTATTATGTCTCTATTGAGTCCCCCCCACACACACACACACACATTTCTACACTTTGGACATGACCCCATTTTCAAGGTTGTCTCTTGAATGTATTTTAAACCCAAAGAAATAACCTTTACATTTGCTTGATCCTCACCCTCCAATCCCATCACATGTACGGGGACTGACTAGAATATCAAGTCTGTGTTATTTTCATCTCAGTTATCCAAATTGTTTTCGTCTGAGAACTTTCAGGATTTTATTTCACATACATTATTTCAAGTAAGTAAATGCAAATAAAGAATGCTGCAAAGATGGTAGGCTCCCTCTATCGTGCTAGAAAAAGGCTCACACCAAAGAGTATCCTATATCTTTACAAAGCGACAATTTGACCATACATGAAGTATTATTGTCACATTTGGACTGATGCATCTACCACTAGTCTCTCACTCTGAGATAGGGTACAAAGAAGAGTCTCAAATCTAATAGCTCCCCACACAATCGACCAAGCTCCAACCTCTGTCCCATCACCACAATGTTACATCACCGTGTCTGTTTCATAAATATTTTAATGGTTCATAGCACTTGTCCTCTCATTGACATACTCCTAACTAATACAAAAAGCAACAAAATCCCAACCCTTCACTGTAGAGGTCCCTAAATGCCGGAATGCCTACTACTCTCCAGACTGCTAGACTTTGGAATTCCCTCCCTGTTTCCTGCTGCCCTAATTGTACTAATCTGCAGAAGTTTGAATGTAATGTGAACAGACATTTCGCTGCTCAACTCCCCACACATTTGTTATCATTTTGTTTTTTTTTTTGTGTGTACCAATCATTTATTTTAGAATTTCTATTTCTCATAGAAAATTTCTCTAAATATATTCAAACTACAAACCATTTAAGCAAGTTAATCAAATTTTTAACGCAAGTAAAAATTCTACAATTTACTTACGTTTTTGGCAAATGTGCTCCATCAGCAACACTCATCATAATTATAACCTAATTAAATTTCCTGCGAAAGCAAATAAAAGAATGCATGAAAGTAGGTTTAAACATTTGGAAAACTGAAACCCTTAAAATAAAATTTTGTTCAAATTTCATTAAATGAAATATGAGGGGGTGGAACACCATGAACAAAAATAATATTCTAGATCCTCTAACCCACATATGCAATGGAAATACAATATTTTAACGAAGTAGTATTGGAAAATGCTGACACCAATGTATTTTCGTTTTCCATGAAGGAGATTGTATCCGTGAAAATGTGATATTCATCAGGAACAAAGAGTAGTATCTGTTCTGATATTACACTAAGTCTAGTGTGTCCAAGGTCAATGGTACAAAATCTTTTTATACTAAATCAAGTTTTTTTTTTTTGTTCCAACTCGGAGTTCTTCCATTTTTTGGCAAGTAGAGGTTTCTCACATTAAGAATCAAACTCATGTCAAAATTTGGTCTTGTGGGTAGGCAATTACCATATTAAAATAATAACATTATTATCTAAAAATCTATTCTTAATACGGGGAGGGGCATAATTAACTATTCTGTACTTTCATCTAACAATCTAATGAACACAACTATCCTATAAAGAAAAGAAAGCAACACATTCCGTTATCTGTGTAAACATAGTGTGTACATTCACCACAAAAAAAGAAATGTAACTTGCAAATCTTATGCCGAAATCCTATGCATTCTCAGTTTTATATGTCATTGGTGAATTTGTAAGGTTGTCTGTAGGTGCCTAAATTCATCATATAATTTTATGGAAGTGAAGAGATTCAGTAGATAGAATTTTGATTCCTTTGGGTTATTGTACTGGTCACCATATAATAGGTGTGTTCATGTTTAGAATCATAGAAATGGAGTAGAGGCATATGGACAAAGGTTATTTTATAAACTTTTCTAAAAGTCTTGTGAAATCGAATTAAAAAAAAACAATGTAATAAGATGATATGGCAAAACAGTTTGTTTTTGTGTTATTTGTATGCAAAGTCGGCCATGTTCGCACAAGTTGAGGTGCTTGTTTTGTGACAATCTGCTATTCCTAAAACTAAGTATGCAATCATAATATGTATAGTAGGCTAGTAGGTCAGGTTTGAACTGTTATTCCAATAAATGATTGTGAGTTTGGAACACACATTAGTAGTAACTGTCAGTGGTAAACGTAAAAGATGTACATAGGAAGTGTGTATTTATAATGCTATAATGTCGAAAGTGGTAGGGGAAAAAACGTTTTCATTTTAATATATTTGTATTTAATGTATATATATATATATATATATATATATATTATTATTATTATTATTATTATTATTATTATTATTATTTCATATATCCACATAAAATGTTATAAAGAGATATATTTTATGTATCGACTTTTAGTATTTAATTCAACAGTTATCAATACGTGGGTAGAGCTAGATAGTAAGTTATTAAAATATATAGCAATTAAGCTACACAGAATTTTCTGCATTTTATCCCTGTAGGGAATCGTCAGGCTAAAATGCATGGAATTCATGTTACTTGGTGTTTTTATATATACATGTGATAACTAGCAAACCAGATGTATTATTTCCGCCCACAGATTAATATTTTCATTAGCCAATGGCTGGGCTTCACACAGACAATAGTTCAGCGAACTTCTACTTCCTATTGTAGTGTTCTGTTTTGTATAGGGTGACACACCTTTTTTGTGAATGTGTCGAATTAACAGCTTGCTTTGAGTACATATATATATATAATTTTCTTATGTATTCTTATCCATAGGTAAAGTTTATTTTGTGTATACAATTGTTTGCTATTTCGCTTAATAGTTTTTTTTTTTTTGTTTTTCTTTGGAGGGGAGGAGGTCTTTAAAGTTTAGAATTTCAAATTTCATATTTAGACATAATCTACACAGGTTGTCTAAATTTCTACATCTATTGGTCTATTGTATTATTTTCTACTTGACTATATATATGAGAGAGATAGCTTGCAGAGATGCATTGGATGATTGAAAGCAAAGACAGATACAAAAGTGAAATGAGTTTTTTTAAGTCTTCGATCAGATATGAACATGGGTGCCCCCCGACCCACTCCAAATGCCAATCATGGAGTCATTAATAAAATTCATAATGCATTCTACAACCATTTTTGGTACAAATAAACTTCAGGGAGCTTCTACATTATTAGAACGAAATTTTTTAGTTGATAAATGGCGTTTTCAGATAAAAAAAACAAAAAAACAACAACAATGGTTTCTATTTGGCAATTCTAATAAATTACAATGGTAGCTTCCAAATTATGCAGTCGGAATTACTTGACTATAACTGACTTGTTAAAAAAAAACAAAAAACAATGTGAATCGTGTTAGCAGGCGAAAAATTAGAGCCATCTTGTTTAAATCAAAACAGAAAATCACCTCCCTTTTGAACTTCCTTGTGTCTTACAATCGTTTTCATTAAATTCTATTTTTTTATTTTCTTTAATTAATAATTTTCTACCTTATCGATTTTTCGTAATTTTTTGATATAATCATCTTAAAAATACGAGGAATACGTAGATACCATTGTTTTCATGTGAAATTCAGTATTACGAATTCCGAAATTCTGTCCTAATAGTGTAGAAGCGCCCAACTTCAGTCTATGTCTGACTTGTCCACCAAGTTTCAGTTATGAATGCCTAACAGTTTATATTTTACTGAAGTTATTGTCAATTATGATTAATACTGAATATTTTATAGTGGTTATTAAGAAAATTCCAGCAGAAAAAAAGAATGTTAGGAGGGGTGAACAGAGGTTTTAATAGGACAAGACACTCCCCACACTTCAAATGACTCGTTAAAATGGCTGTGGAAACATTTTGGTGATTGTCTCATCAGTAGGACTTATGACCCTGAACGGGTTTCACACTCACCTGACTTTAACCCCCCATCCTTAGATTTTTATCCCTCAGGCTATCTCAGAGATAATGCCCATGAAAACAATCTTGGACTGAATAGACATTAGTCAGTGTTAGAACAGGAAGAATTTTATGAATTTTAATATCGTTTTCAGAAGTGGGTGCATGGTGGGAGGGAAGTAGGGATTACATTATAGAAGAAACACATAATTACTTCAACCACATATCCTCTCTCTGGTGCTTGACTAACCGAATGGATATTGTTACAGATTATGGAATTGGATAAGCTGTGTTCAAATCATATCAAGTCTAGTGGTCATTTACACACGAATACTATTAGGAATGGTATGAACCCCCATGCTCAGCTATGATTAAAATAGCAACTTGTGTTGAGTTAATTGCCTACAATGGATCATTTACAACAAGTATTGTGGTTCAGCATGAAACAACTCAAAACTGAGCTCAGGTCTGATCTGCTTTCATGTCAGGAATTGAGTCCGACAGATTTGCAGGGAAAGAGATGATACACGACTCAAAGGAGAGTTGGAATACATTAACAGCATTTGGCTAGGAAGAAAATATAGTTTTTGTTCTGATGCTAAACATAATCGATTTTGTCCTGAAGTCCTCCTAACCTGAGGCAATTTTTACTTTTGTTCCAATCCCAAGTGCACCTTTTTGGGAAAGCTTGATTTTCCTTACATTAAAAACTGACCTTGTCTCTAACATTACCTTCGTAGGAAGGTAGTAAATAGAAACTAATACCATCATCGTTGGTTTAACGTCTGCTTTATATGTTGGCATGTGTTGGACGGCTTTTAGAAATTGACTACCAAACTAACCGATCCCTGGCCATATCTTTATTTATTCCATTCTCTCCAATCCATCCCTATCACTTTTTCCCATCTTTTTTCTTTTTGGTCTATCACCCCCCCCCAACTGATGCAACTCTCTCAATTTTTCTACATCTACCCAAGAACTCTCATTCATTCTTCTAATGTGGCCATACCAACAACGTCTCCTGTTTTACACAAAGCTCTCTATACTCTCCAAATGTAGTCTTTTTCTGAGGTAATCAGATTTAAACCTGTCTGAGATTCACATTATATATTAATCATATCATTCTCATATGATTTCTCTTCATGCAACGCATATCCTAACTCTCACTGGCCAAGTTTCACTTCCATACATCATCACACATTGTACATGTAACTCTTTCTTTGGTCTACAGTGGCACTACTCTGCTGGTTAGTGATGGCAGAAGTTTCCTGAACTTACTTCATCGACTCCATCAACTCATCTTGCAACCAAACCAACACTAACACTTCACTGTTGAATCTGAATATGTAAGTGAATTGACGGCGAGTAGCCACTGCTGCTACTGGGTTCGACTGTTGTCGGGGAGGTAGTCTAACCCGTTCTGTGTGGGCATGACTGCTGCTGCGTTGGGTTGAGCTGCTGACGGGCCCAACCTCGCCGTTCGGCGATCTAGCCGTGACTGACTGTTGAAAAAAACCGCTGTATTTATACTCGTCTGGCTAAATTATTGCTGAGATGTTATCAGAGATTTAACATGGCTGAGAAAGCTGCTCTTCAACCTCAGTTATTGAACTGCTGGTTCACGTCCATGAAGAAGATTGTGTTCATTATTGATAGCTTATGTAATCTTTACTTGGCTGGCAACTTTCTGTCTCATATCTGAAGGAGCAACGTCAGTGAGGAGGTGCAGGTTTTTCAGATTTATAGGTTTCCAGCAGCCAGTGATCAATATTAGTTCAATGTAGAAGGTAGACCTTGGATTTACTTTGCTGTCTCGTAACTTGTTTCTCCCTATTTTGTCTATTAGTACTCACATCTCATAATGTTTTTGACTAAAGGGAAATAATTGCTGTTTTCTGAGTTAAATATTTTCTTGAGTGGAGAATTTAAATCCATTCATAGTTTTTATCATCATTCAACTGTCAATCTACAATCTAGAAAATCAGTTATCGTCAAGATTGTCTGTTCTTTTTAACTTCCGATTTCTACTGTCCATTTGTTTAGATAATTAGACATGGTCAAGTAGATAAGAAAGCCATTCTTGACATAGGAAAAGGAGGGGGCTTTTATGTTATTTGATAAGAAAATAAACATTTATTAGAAGGGACCGTCGCGGTTTCCACAAAAAGAAACCACTCATCAAAAGAAGAACTGAATTCAAAAGCACAAACACCACAGTCGACAACCTTTCAATAAGTATTTTGATGTGAATAATTATTCCATGGAACACTTTAACAGTATGATTCCCACTAGAATAATATTCACAACTTTCCCAGCTTCAATTTGATACGACACATGAATATAAACCTCAAACAGATGATTCCCTACAGTACGTTAAAAACACAAAAACAAGCACAAATGAAAAACGAAAATGATGACCAGCGTTGCAAGCCGCTTTTGTCTACAACTACATCCGCCAGACGAGTATAAATACAGCATTTTTTTTTCAACAAACAGTCAGTCACAGCTAGATCGCCGAACGGCAAGGTTGGGCCCGTCAGCGGCTCAACCCAATGCAGCAGCAGTCATACCCACACAGAATGGGTTAGACTACCTCCCCGACAACAGTCGAACCCAGTAGCAGCAGTCGCCACTCGCCGTCAATTTACTCGATTTCCAGCAGCCCAGCATCTTAAGTCAGCGCATATTTCCTGTAGCCACTGGCAATGACCTCGAAGCTGTATCAGTTCAAACACCAGCTGGACTCCAACCCTCAGCCTAAGACCTACCATCATTCAGTTTCTTTTTGGAAAATAAACCTGAACGGATTTATATTTGTTCACAACGATACCTACTGTGTTTGTCATCTCTTCTTTGGATCATCGTTTTTCGTCTTTTTCTTGCCTGTGTCATCTTTTAGTTATAGGGTCGATTGCCACCGATATTTGCCCTCCCCCCAGCCGCACCAGGACCATATATTGCTTGAAAGCAAACTTTGTAATGAAGATCTCAGTTCAACATCCGGTAAAAGCCAATTATAAATAGAAACAAGGGATAGAATTGTGTATAAAACAAGACTAATAAGGGGTGTGAGAGTAAAGTAGAAAGGGTGGTGGTTTAAGAAGTTAAAGTGGGGGGATATTGATAGACAGAGATGTGTGTGTGTGTGTGAGTGTTAACTCATCTAAGGTCTTAAGTAAACTTGTGTATATCAGGTTTAATTTAGGAGTGGGTGTGAATTTTATCATCATTTCAGAATATTTATGTGAAATAAATTTTAGGTCTGAGGACAGGTCATTTGGTTATCGCTAGTAATATGACCCGGGTTCTGCTGTGGTTGGAGAGTGTGCCCCTTACTCGTCCCCACTTCCCATTTTCACTATACTCTTACTTTGATTTTGATTGGTCTAGGGAAAGGGACTAAAAAAGGGAAGAGACATAAGGGAAATGGGAGAAGAAAGAGAAGGAGGAAAGAAAGAAAGAAAGAAAGGGGAGATGAAGTAGAAGAGAAGGAAAGAAAAGGAGAAAAAGGGGGAAGAGGTTCATAGTTCGCTAGTATATATAGCACAGATAAACAGTTAAAAGACAGTTCTTTGAATTGCTGATTTGTATAACGATTTTTTAAACCATCCATAATAAATTAATGTTTACTGTTATTAATTTGGAATTTTATTGTCCTATTTTTATACTATATACAGTACAACAGTTTTTACAATATAAAAAAAGAAAATTGACTCACTCATCAATTTCAACATATAAGCTTCACATAAAAACTAAATTGCTGGAAATCTACACAGATCATTTGTTTATAGTGAAGGTTTTGTGTTAAATGATCCACATTTTTTGGAAGCACTGATAAACTCAGTCGGCACAAATGATTGCCACAAGACAAAACAAGTCTTACATCGGTGACGTTTACATCCGGTTCGAATCCAGTTTTGCTGTTTTTATACTGAAAAGTGAAAGCAACATGCGGCGATCCGAATATGTTGAATATTTAGGTTTTGAAAGTCGGTCAAATTAAATAGACAGGCGACCCCCATTGTTAACTCGTACATGTTATGATCTAGAAGCAATATAAAAAGTTTTAAGAAGTTGTGAGCTGACCAATCGCTTCTCAGAAAAAAAGCCATTCTCGAACATACACGAAACCGCACATACACGCACACAAACAAACATTTTCGCTTTTATATATATACTAGCGGGGGGTACCCGGCGATGCCCGGGTGTTTTGAGGTGTGCGTGGTTTTGGGTAAATCCAAACTCCGAGGGTGGGTGGGGGTTAAAATAATAAAAAAAAGTTTTGGTAGGTGAGTATGAGGATCGAACCTGAAGCCTTGAGGCAAAGTTGGAAATTAAAGTGTGAAAAAAAGACGTACAATGTTAACCACTGGGCCATGGAGACATACAAGGGAAACATGTATGAATTTATTTATTTAACTATTGACAGGTGGTAGCAATAAAAGTTAACTCTGCTGCTTCTATTTAACCTAATTATTGAGGTCAAATAGAAGTCACGCAGTTAACTTGGGTTTGTTTACCCAACTTTGACTGGTTTTTTTCCCCCAAGATTGTAGAATAATCAAAAGAACTGTGTTAGTCAATAACACACAACAACAACAATAATAATAATAATAATAATAGCAGCAACACTTACCAAGGGTCCAGATTATGCACAAGACAGACATCAGATTGAGCTGGACTGAGGGCTTGTATTTATGTACAAGCATATCCAATCAGGTGATTCAGCCAATCACAATCCAAGGAATAGACTGGCCCATGTGTGCACAATGGAATCTCCCATTGTGCCATAAATAGTTCTCCTCTTTCATGAGAAGTAACTTTAGTCTTGGTCAAGTTATCCAACACCTTGTAGGGAGGTAGACCGAAAGTCCACTACACAATCCAACATGGCGCTACGAACAGGATTCGAGACAGAAGATTGGGAAGACTATTTCCTCAAAGCAGGCATTGCTGCCGATTCCGCCAAGAGCTACGCTGCAACTTTTGTGAAGGAAAAACTGAGGAAAGAAAACCTTCAAGTAATGGATCGAGCCATGCTAAGAGAATTGGGAATCACAATAATGGGAGAAGCTCTGTCTATCCTTCGACAAGCCAAGGAGCCTGCTACCCAGACCACCTATGCTAAGGCACCAGCTGCCAGGCCTCCCCAACTTCATCTCGAAATGACCCCTCAACAATTCAGAAAATTTCGGATTGACTGGGAAGTATTTACCAGAATAACGGACATGCCAACTTCTCAGGCCAATACCCAGTTATACAGTTGCGCTGATGAATCCGTTCAAAACGCAATCATAAATACGTACCCTAAGTTCTTCACCACCAACCCAGACAAGCTGCTAGAGATGACAGAAGCATTGGTAACTCAAAAATCAAATCCCATGGTCCATCGGATGACATTTGCAGCTATATCACAGCATGAAGATGAACCCATCTAACAATACCTTGTTCGTCTTAGGTCCACGGCCATCGACTGTAATTTCTCATGCCCCAACTGCGATCACGACCTGTCCGACATTTACATCAAGGACCAATTTATCAAAGGGATATCGAATGATACGCTTCAGACCAATCTACTGGCAAAAGCCGGGTTGCTAAAAACTCTCAACCAAAATATTTGTCATGCTGAAGCATTTGAGTCTGCACTACGGGACCAAACCGCAATGACTGATACCTCAGACATAGCTATAGTCCGGATGTCAATGTATCGCAAAAAAAAAAAACACAGTGCTGTACGGACTAGCAGAGGCAATATTCGCACTAGCTCTACTGCTACTCACAACGATAACATTGCTGATAAAGAACCCCGTCAAACCTGCATAGGTTGCGGTAGTCACCAACACGGTACTCCAAGGACAAGTGCCCGCCATTTAACATGTCCAGCATGGAATCAAATGTGCAACACTTGTGGGAAACTTAACCATTTCTCAGCAGTGTGCCGGACAAAGAAATATCGCCCGGCAGTGATAAAGAATTTTGAAGACCAAGAAGCTCCCATGAATACACTCATGGCCCATATCACATTCGATCAAATGAGGGGCACCATTATGACTACAGAAGGTGATCTGTTAACTGAAATAAATGCATCAGTAATCCCATTTTCACCAAAACCAGATCCCAGACGAGCTGTCAATATCCCTAGGAGTTGTAGTACAACGCTAAAGGTTTTTCCCGACAGTGGTGCCGCCATTTGTCTTGGGGGACCAAAGCATTTAATGAAAATGGGCCTCACAGAGATTAGTCTTATCCAATCAAGAAAGATCATACGAACAGTTGGAGGTTTCACACTCATGTGTCAGGGTTGGCTACCAGTTGAGTTTGTGGTCAGAGGGAAAACAACTAAACAAGCCCTCTACATATGCAAGGGCATACAACGGCTTTATCTCAGCAGAGCAGCCTGCATCGATGTGGGAATATTGCACAAACATTTTCCAAACCCTTTAACAGACGTACATGAAGAGGTAGACACCGAGTCTAAAAAGTGTGTAGATCAATTGCCAAATCGCCCCAAAAACCTCCCTTTTCCCGCAACAGAAGATAACATAGGCAAACTTAAGAGCTGGCTCCTAGAAAAGTTTGCCAAAACGACATTCAACAAAGATGGGATATTTCCAGCCATGTCCGGCCCAGCTGCCCACATTCACCTCAAAGAGGGAGCAATCCCTAAAGCCAGGCATAACCCAATTCCTGTACCCTTCCACTTCAAGGAACCAGTAAGACAAGCCCTTTGGAAGGATGTAGAAAAAGGTATCATAGCTCCAGTACCCGTGGGTATGCCTACTGATTGGTGCAGTACTATGGTAATAACTGCCAAAAAGAATGGTAATCCAAGGAGAACAATAGATTACCAACACCTTAACTCTCAATGCAAGCGAGAAACCCACCATACTGGGTCGCCATTCCAGTTGGCACTGCAAGTGCCACCTAGAACAAAGAAAACAGTCCTAGACGCTGTTGATGGATACCACTCGATTCTCTTAGACAAAGAATCTCAACCATTAACCACCTTCATAACTGAGTGGGGAAGATACATGTATCTTAGGATGCCTCAAGGATATGTTGCATCTGGGGATGCTTACACTCGCAGATACGATGAGATAATAAAAGATATCCCACGCAAGGTGAAGATAGTAGACGATACCCTGCTATATGACTCTAGCATTGAGGGAGCCTTTTATCATACCTTCGATTTTCTGCTCCAATGTGCTAAGAATGGAATTGTGCTCAACACCGACAAATTCCAATTCTGTCAGGATGTCGTACAATTTGGAGGCCTCCAGATAACTTCTTCAGGAGTGACCCCTTCTGAGTCCATGATACAAGCGATACAGGGTTTTCCAGTCCCAAGGACAATTACTGATGCCAGATCATGGTTTGGGCTTGTCAATCAAGTAGCCTGGGTATATTCACTGGGTCCAGTTATGGTGCCTTTTCGGGACCTCGTCAAACAAAACTCCAAATTTGCTTGGAATCAAAACCTTGAAGACACATTCAAAGATTCCAAGCGAGTTATAATTCACCTAGTCCAGAAGGAGGTAGCAACATTTGACAAAGACAGAGCAACTTGCCTTGCTCCAGATTGGAGCAAAGAAGGAATGGGCTTCCTACTCCTACAAAAACATTGCCAATGTACCATGGAAAAAGCCCCAATCTACTGTTCCGAAGGTTGGCATCTGATATATGCCGGCAGCAGATTTTGCACGGATGCTGAGCGCAGATACGCACCAATAGAGGGTGAGGCAGCAGCAATAGCATGGGCATTGGAAAAATGCCGTATGTTCGTCATGGGTTCTCCAAACATCATAGTGGTCACAGACCATGAACCTCTGAAGGGGATATTTGGTGATCGTGATCTGAGCAAGATCCAAAACCCCCGGCTCTTTAGACTAAAGGAAAAGACCCTGAGATACAGATTTACCATACAGCATTGCCCCGGGAAGTGGCACAGAGGCCCTGATGCAGTTTCCCGCCACCCAGTGGTGATGGTGCAAGCCCTCCTCGATGTATTTCCAACAAAACCCTCTCAAATGGATATACTGGAGTCGAACAACATAAGCAACATAACAGAGTCAACAGCCTTAATAGCAACATTTGCAGACAGCAGTAATATAGCCATGTTATCACCAGACCTAATTCATTCAGCAGGTCGTGGCGATCAACAATATAACAAATTAATAGACACAATACAGCAAGGCTTCCCAAGAACACGTAATCTCACTGCACCCGAAATCCGTGAGTATTGGGAGGTGAGGCACCGCCTTAGCACTGACAATGGTCTAGTATTGTTGGATCGAAGGATCGTCATCCCCAAAACACAACGAAAAAAGGTCCTACACTGCCTGCATTCTGCCCACCAAGGAGTAGTCGGCATGAAAGCACGTGCCAACGAATCGGTGTACTAGCCAGGGATGGATGCATCAATCCGCAGTATTAGGGCGAATTGCATGGTATGCTCAACCATCGCACCTAGTCAACCAAGGGAGCCTATCATTCTAACACGATCCCCAGAGTGGCCATTCCAACAAATCGTCATGGATATTTTTTATATTGGAGATCACACATACCTTGCCTGCGCAGATAGGCTAACTGGTTGGATAATTTTATACCGCCTAGAATCAGGTCACACTACTACAACCAAATTGATGTCCATATGCCGACAACTGTTCCAAACATATGGTGCCCCAGAAGAACTCAGCACCGATGGCGGCCCACCTTTCACTTCCAGAACGTTCCAAGAATTTCTGAAAACATGGTGTGTTAGGCACAGATTATCTTCTGTTGCATATCCCCAATCCAATGGCAGGGCAGAGCTCGCAGTAAAAACTGCAAAGAGGATTGTGAAAGGAAACACAGGCCCCCACGGTTCCTTGGACAATGACAGTGTTGCCCGGGCCATCTTGCAGTATCGGAATACCCCAATCCAAAGCATTGGCCTATCACCGGCCCAATTATTACTTCACCGTCGACTACGTGACTCCATCCCATCACAGCCAATCCTCTACAAGCCTCATCCTGAATGGGTGTCAGCGGCACAACAGCGCGAGGAAATGCTCCACCACCGCAATGCAAAAATAGTAGAAAGATACAATAAATATACCCACAACCTTCCACCATTACAAGCTGGTGACACTGTAGCCATCCGAAATCCAGTCAATCGCAGATGGAACACAACGGGCAAAATCATCAGTTCCCTACCAGATCGACAATACCGAATCAGGGTTAACGGATCCGGAAGGATCACACTTAGGAACTGCCGTTTCCTCAGAAAATGCGAACTTAAGCCTGCACCAACCCCAATACCAAGTGCAGCACTAGGACCAACAATTCCCTCAAGCGATACTACATTCTTGCATCTCCCACTATCTCCCTGTAATAGCACATACACAGCAACCAAACCCCAACAACAAACCACACATATATCCCCACGCTTTCGATCAAGGATTCCCCGAGCTCTTGCTAGGTTACTACCACACAACAAACTAGGCCTAAAAGAGAGATACACCTTTCACACAACCCAGCCTACTCGTGGGGGGGGAAGAGGGGAGATGTAGAATAATCAAAAGAACTGTGTTAGTCAATAACACACAACAACAACAATAATAATAATAATAGCAGCAACACTTATCAAGGGTCCAGATTATGCACAAGACAGACATCAGATTGAGCTGGACTGAGGGCTTGTATTTATGTACAAGCATATCCAATCAGGTGATTCAGCCAATCACAATCCAAGGAATAGACTGGCCCATGTGTGCACAATGGAATCTCCCATTGTGCCATAAATAGTTCTCCTCTTTCATGAGAAGTAACTTTAGTCTTGGTCAAGTTATCCACAACTTGAACGCTGACCGAAAGTCCACTACACAATCCAACAAAGATGTTGGGGAGGGGGCCCCATTGTCCAGATTGAATAGCAATTGTCTGATATGAGAGGAGTTTTGCCCCACATTGATCAAAGCTGATTGCTTCTGGACGTTTCCCGGTGCGATGCTAGGAACAATGTTAGCTTTGAATTAGTTTCGTTTTAACCCTAAACCCCCCCCCCCGGGACCATGTGCGAAAAAAGCCTTTGCGAGACATACACGAAATGGTCACACACATTTTGCCTTTTATATATATAGATATATAGAAGGATCAGGTGTTATTACCAAAATTCGTTCAGTCTTTGATTGTTCCTTTAAAAGGCGGGGGAAAGGGGAGTTAAACGATGAAGCTTATTCAGGTATCAAATTGTTGGATTTGTTACTAACTTTTAGAAAAAATGACCATGTACTCTTGGAAGATCTCAGGAAGGCATTTTTAAAAGGACTGACAAAGTTAAAAATCGTTTTTGTTTTTTTATGGAAATTTCTCACGACACTTGATATAACAAGCTAACAAAAACAAAAGCTGATTATTGTAAAGACAGGAGACACCTATAGACCTTAGTCTTGAAAAGACCAAAGCTGTAAGTAGAAGGAAAACAGTGAGCAGGAAGAGAGTTCTGCAACCTTGCAGTCCTCGGAAAGAAGGAAGCTGCATTACAATGAGGTATTAAAACAGTGAATTGATGGAGACTAACGAGTCAAACGAGATAAAACATTTGCACACTTTCAGATATAACTTATCTTCATCTTTCACATGTGGCACTATGTTTTACTGATCCGGTTTTGGTGGTTGTTAGTAAAACCAACACAAAGTCAAGTATCTGCAGAATGTCTTCTTGGTTCCTCCTATTCTCTTTTCTCTCTCCCAACAATCGAACACAGCATATAATAACAAAACTCTAAAGCACGTGTGACAGCACTGACTTCTGCCAACAGTCTGCGCCTCCTCTTAACAACACAGGCTTTTTATATCGCAAAATCGTTCACCTCTATTTGCATATTCTTCTAACTCACGTGATCACTACTCTATAAATAAGAGTCTTGACCGTTTCTTTTCTTTCTTTTTATTTATTTTCGGTGACCGACCCGCACGTGGTCTATCCAGGTAAGTCACGCATTTCTCCACAGTTAGCACCCTCCCTCTGCATGGTCATGATTTGGTTGTAGGCGGAGGGATACACAAAAAAATGCAATCCCATGATTCCCTTTTTGTTTATCAACCTCTTTTCCATCCGGACAGCATGGGGTAAGTACGTGTTATTTTCCCTTTCTGTAAACGAGAGGGGGGAGAGCACCCCTCTCCCTCCACACTAGTTTAGTTAGTTTTAAAGAAGTAATAGTGAAAATCAATTGTATGATCTGTAAATTGTATGTTAATATTGTACACATTTTATAAGATGAATAGTTAATTATATTTCTTATATATTACGATTGTGTTGTGTTATTGTGTCTGCCATAAATGTCTGCATTAAAGAATGAAGTGGGCCTGAAAACGAAGAAGGTTCCAGCCAAAATGCCATCAGAGATCAAGACGTTTTTCCTGGGAGAAGAAAGAACCACACACTCACATCCAATGTGGGGAAAATGGCTTACTGTACAAAAGTCCTCGTGTCTGTCTGTCTGTCTGTCTGTCTGTCCTGTGAGTCGCGCGCATCAAGAAAGAAAGAGTTCATCATGGCGACCGTGACGTTTTGTAGTGAACAAAGTCTCGTGAGATCACGTGTGCGAGCCTTATAAAAACAGGTCACTTGTCGGTGGGAGAGGAGGAAGAAATCATTTAACGTTTGAGAAGCAGCAAAATCAGTTGGAATAATTTGTGTGATTTTTGCCTGTTGATCGACCACATCAGTTGGGAGAATTTGTATGGATCGGTCACACACCAGAGACCAGCTGATAGTGTTACACATAAGCCCGTCTATAAGAGAAGAAATTGTCACAGAGAACAGTAGTGTGTGTAATTCAAAGAATTCAAATTATCAATCTTCATCTTAAAAATCCAGAAAGTTATTTTTGCCTGTTGATCGACCACAAGCTATTTCGGCCCATTTTTTTTTTTTTTGCAATGGACAAGTTTGATCTGAGATTGATACCAGAGTTCGATGGCTCCTCCACCGGACCCTTGGTAGTTGAGTGGTGGGAAAAAGCTGAGCTTGTCTGCCGGCTTTGCAAAATAAAGGATCCCATGCTTGTCATCCCACTGAGGCTGACCAAGGGGCATATACCGTTTATCAACACCTCAGGGATGAACCAACTCTGGAGGAGGTTAAGGAGGTACACTACCCGGCCTTTGCTACAGACCCTTTTATTGCCTGGAGGCAGTTCACCGAACGGCGGCTTCGGTTGGATGAGACGGTGGACGTCTACCTGGCGTTGTGCCTGTATGGAATATCTGCCTTAAGTCGAAGGAAGCGAGACTGAAGACAAAGAAGGTTCCAGACAGAATACCACCAGAGTGATCTTAAAGAGAATAAAGGAGCCACACACTTGCAGCCAACATCTCAGGTGTGCTGTTTCTCTTGATACTCAGATACTTTGACTGGCACATCATCATGGAACCGTTTCTAAGACATTTAGTGTAACACATGGATCGGTCACACACCAGTGACCGGCTGATAGTGTTACACACAAGCCCGTCTATAAGAAAAGAAATCGTCACAGAGAACAGCAGTGTGTGTAACCCAAAGAATCCAAATTATCAATTTTCATCTTAAAAATCCAGAAACGAAATGCTTATTTCAAGTAGCACAGCTAGCTAGTCTATTTACATAAAATAAATACAATATTTTAAATCCCAACTCCATTTTGTCATTCCCATGATCAACATAAAAACTGATACATAAGAGTCGACTATTCTTACAATACTTCCAATGCAACCATCAATAAACGATAACATGATACTTTTATTCAAATATATTTAAAACAACGCACCTGATATGATAGTTGGTACAAGACAATGTCAATCAATATATTTTAATACTCTTAAATGAGTAAAAAAAAAAAAAAAACCTGAATCTTTAGAGAAAATAATCTGAATAAGAGGCTGTTTATGTGAAACACAAAATAAATTAACATATGCAAATTAGGCATGAGGTAATCAGATAAACTGTCTGCTTATATTAACCAAATTATTTCCACATTTTCCATCATTGTAGAGTAAGGGGTAGATAGAGTAAAACTTCTTACAATACACATACACCACCCTTGGATGATTGCTCCTATGACCGTTGTCACAGGGTAAAAGCAGACATAGAAGCACATGCACCCAGGAAGAAATTCTTTAGCAAGCCCTAATCTTCCCAATATACTACGATATTATCCCATTGATTACTGTACACTCATTAACCCTTATCCTTAAGTGGCCTCCAGGCCTTGCCAAGTGGTGACTCCTATGTAAAGAAAATGATGAAATGAGATTCAACACACAGTATAAGTTATAACAAGTTTATTGTACAACGGTACAATGTTATAAATAAAATATTGACACTTGAACATTACCGCTTTCTAGCATCTTTTATACACTGAGTAATCCATTTTCAAGAAATGTCAGAATCTTCTATTATATCAAACCCGTATCTTTAAGTGGCCTTTGAGCTTTGATAAGCGGCAATTCCCTATATTTAAAAAAATGGACAGATTCAACATTCACTTAATACCAGAGTTTGATCGATCTGTCACTAGACAGTTTGTGATAATAGTTGATATCACCCTAAACTTTTTTGCTCAAAAAAGATGCGATACTACAAACGGCTGGTTGAGAATCTATCAGAGATCATATCAAAGATACCTCATGGAATAAAACCTTTTCACTCACTGCTGAACAGTGTTCTAACGAGATAACTGAACGGGTCAGAGTAAGCATAGAAACACTTGTTCACTTGTATAAATTCTGCAACAATCCTCGCTCTCTCCATAGTTTAATTCAATTTGTGCAGTTTCTATTGCCCATAGGCAGCAAGCATTCCACCAATTCAACCACCATAAGTCAAATAAAAATAGACACAAATTCATAGCATCAAGAAATCATTATAGGAGTGTAATAGCCGCAGCTAAGAGTAGAAAGATTATTAGAAAATGCATTATTGCAGAAATTAGAACTCATAATTTCTAGGAAATCTATAATCATCACCTCTATTCAGTCTCAAAAGACAATGGATACCCTCTGTAAGGGTAGCTGTGTGTGCGTAATTGTGAGGTAAGAGTTACACAATTCCCAACCACATCACTCCTAAATCGGCACTGCTTGAGTCCAGTGGTAAGGAGAAGTCCAGGATAACTGGAAACAATGCCGAGATAAGCAGAGAGCACATATAGCACCTGGAATTCCCAAATGATCACCCATCTAGTACTGACCAGGCTCATCGTTGCTTACTTTTGGTAATCTAACGGGAACGGGTACGTCAACGTGATTACGGCACATACAAATCTATAATAGTGTAGTGAATAATCAAACCCTTTTTGACCAAAAGAAAGATCCATGTAGTTCTTGATGACCATACATCTAAACGATATGAAATTAACGCAGGGTGTTGATATTTTCACTTGCATTATTCCTGATTTTTGTAAATGACCTTCCTCATGCAATTCTATCCGAGATAGGTACATTTGCTGATGACACAGCTCTATTCTGGAAATGTGAGCAAAACAATCCAAGATAATGGCTGAATTCTTAGAAAATGCTCCCCACACCCTGTTTCCTCGACTGTACTAATATGCAGAAATTTAAATGTAATGTGAACAAACATTTCGCTGCACAACTCCCTGCTTAGCATACCCTTATAAATATGTCCCTTAACTTACGTCTGCGCGTAAGCTCCAGCCCCTGTCTCATCGCCGCAATGTTGCATCACTGTGACCGTTTTATAAATATTTTAAAGGAATGTGTTCTGATGAACTTGTTTCGACGTACATATCCCCGATAAACCCACTTAGCAATAATATCTCATCCCTTCACTGTTGTTGTCCCTAAATGCCAGAAAGCTTTCTATTCTAATAGTTGCTTCTCTCGAACAGCAAGACTTTGGAATTCCCTTCCTGCTGCCTGCTTCCCTGGCTGTACTGATATGCAGAAGTTTAAATGTAACATAAACAAATATCTTGTTAATCTTTCCTAGACATGGCCCCAAATAGTAACCCCCTTACATCTGTAGGGGACTAGGATATATAAATACCCCAATCCCGTTACAAAAGAATAATGAAACGAATGGGAATTGAAGGAAACAAAGACTCAATTAATGGATAAGATAAACGTCGTTTATTTGCTGTTGAAAGAAATGAACGTTTTAGTTATAACATGTCCGCGCGTATGTAACCCATGTTTGTTACAGGACTGGTGTTGTAGCAAGAATAGGAAATGTGTTTTCATCTCAAGTTCGGGTCACTATTGTTTGTTCGCGCGTGGGAAGAGAAGTAAATGTTGTAGGAAAATTGAGAATGGTAGTCCAGCGTGTAGACAAAGAAGAGGATATTAGAGTTGTCATCAGTTAGTAGTCAGCTACGCGAAGGTGTTCTTAGTGGCCAGTAGTAGATGGAGAGAGAAAGAGTGGGAATGTATACATACAGTCTTTAACTCGTGCCCCATACATAGTAGGAAGTGGGCGTGAGGTACGTGTGCGCGCGCTGAAACGGTGGCGGCTTGTTAGCCCAACCTCTCTCGTTGAGAGTTGGTCCTAAAGAGGATTAGAAACCGATTGTCTCCATGTTTTATACTCGCTTCTGGAGTGTCTTTTGCGCATGTGTATTTCCTTAGAAAGCGGAAGTGACGTCGTCCATGTGTGTGTTCGTGTTCGCGTGTGTGAGTACATGTGTATATGTAAGCGTGTGTGTATATATACGTGAATGTGAGTGTATGTACGCGAACGTGAATATGTGTACATGTGTGGACGTGGGCGCGTATGTTTGTGTGCGCGTATGTATATGACAGCTTGAAATATGAATGTGTGTTTTGTGTGAGACTTGGAAAGGGCTCGTACACATCCAAGTACCGATATGCTTTGTAAGGAGTGAACGTGAGTAAAAATAAAAAAATAAATTTACTTTGTTTGGCATGAATACAAATGAAAAAAACAAAAAAAATGTTAATAATTGAATACTTATTTATAATAAAGTACTTGTGCACTTATGTTACCGTACTGAAATAATATGGTTATCATTTAGAAAGCCATTCTTAGCATCGGGATGGGAAGATGTTTTGTAATCATTCTGTACTTTCACCTTACAATGTAATAAAAACAGAGGTGCTAATGCACTTCCGCGCTATTTTTTAAATCGTATTTCCAAGTTTAATTAAAGTTTTATAATATGTTTTTTATTATTCAATTGTAAGGTTAGAGTACAGAATAGGTATAAAACACCCTCCCCTCCCCATGTTAAGAATGGCTTTTTAAATAATAACGTTATTATTTCAGCACGGATCAATAAGTGCATGAGTACCAAAACAGATATCATGAAACTAATTAAATTGGAAAATACTATTTTAAAAAATAGCGCGGATCAAGTGCACTAGCACCGGCTTGACCACCATCACTAAAATAAAAAATCAAACTGTGATAAATCGAGAAACTTTGAACTTACCTTCGTTTTCCTGCCGTTAACAGTTACATCCCGAATGTTTAAAAGAAAAATGTTGAGTCCACACGAATAAATGAATAAATGCAATTAAGAAAAAGGGCCACCCAATCTTAAAGATTTAAACGACTCGGCACGGGCCCGGCCACTTGTTTTGTGCGTGTGTTGTTGACTTTTTTAGTTTTTACAATTTCCGGATAACCCTATTGCAAGCAACGAGATATGATTGTACATTTTACAAACCTTTTTTTAAATTACCAGATTAAAGCAAAAAAAAAACAAAAAAAAAAAAAAACAAGCAAAAAGACACAAAACAAGCAAAAAGACACAAAACTTGGTTTATTTTATAAACAAGTACCTGTCATAGGTTTGTTTATGTTGTCAAGTTGTTGCTAGGTATTAGCATTCGTTTACGACTGTCGTCGGAAGCATTCCTATTGTTTAATATTAAAACTAATTTAGACATTAGTCTTGTTGTATTTTCATTATCACTATTATACTATAATTGATATCCTAATAAATACCTCATAGATTAGAAAAAAGGAGTATATTTTAACTGTCGTGTGCTGCAAATAGTGGCGCGAGATTAGCTTGTTGAAAAAGAAAAGCGTGGCGCGAGATTAACACATGCTTAATTTTCATGTTTTCTCCTTTTAAACGACATCTTTTCACTTGAAGGGTTGGAAAAAATTCTTATTATGCCTCCCAAAAAGAAGCAAAAAGTATCTACTGGTATGTTTTCGTGATTAATTTTTACGATTTTTTTTTTAATTAAAAATGATTTATACGTCATTTGTTTTTTTTTTAAATTTGATAAATTAAGTCGGCACTTCTGCAGAAAACAAGAAATTTTTGTGGACCTTGGTAAATGCTACCTTACGCTACAACAGAACCCCAACCACTCTAATTTGTTTTTTAAGGTATCCTAGGTCGCTGACAACGAATTTAATAATCAAACCCGTCGCAAATTTACCGTTTGCATGGTATTAACCCCCTGAACCTTAGTACTATTTTGCGCCATTTCACCGCCTTCGGTAGTGTTTTTCGGTACTTGTACAGTTTAATCAAGACATTAAAAAAATACCGAAAAAAATTAAATTGTACGTATCCGTTATGGAATGAAGTTCTCCC
>NC_136495.1:60656915-60741915 GCF_053919585.1 Euprymna scolopes | reverse complement strand
TGGGAAATAAAAGGGTTTAATGATTTTTAACTGATAAAGATTGAACTATAAAGGGAGATAATTCACATTAATTAATGTTTGTGATGATGATGCCGCGTTTCATTAATTAATGTTTGCGATGATGATGACGTGACACCGTACGGACAAGCATATTAATATATAGATACTTATTTACAATACTTTCAATTCTTAAATTCTATCTGAACTTTAAAAAATTATTTTAACTGGAGAACTAATTAACGTTTTTTAAATTTAAAATAAAAGTAAAACAGTTCACTATAAATCAGCGATCGAATTGTTACTTAAATGACTAACTTTTAAAAATGCTTCTACATTAATTATTTTCATACTATTATTAAATGCTTATTAAATTCTTTTACAATAATTTCAATTCTTAAATTCTATCTTAACTTAAAAAAAAGTTTAATTCTAAAAATACGATTATTTATTAAATACTTAGTTATTAAATTCTTTTACAATAATTTCAATTTTTATCAATATTTCATAGAAATGACGTCATAATTTTTCTATCCAATCAAATTGCATTCTTTCAACCGGTGTCAGACGACTGCTGTTCCTTTTCTATCTTCATAATTTCCAGTTGCCTAAAGTGCAAGAGGGCCTGTTTATTTTCTTTATGGATTATACTTCCAAAATAAACTATTAAAGTTGTATAAAAAGTAATAGGAATATTTTTTAAAAAATAGTAATGAAATTAATTGAATGTTACGAGTTCAGTATTTTTCAATTTTTAAACTTTAAAAATCTATCAAAATTTTTCTATTGATTCTATTTTTACAATATTTTCAGGGTCAGTATGAAATGTTATGTTCTTTCCAATAAACCGAATATAATATTTTAGACAAACGTTTTTTTTTTAAATTCACGCCCCCCATTTTCAAATGTCTATTAAAAAGTAAATAATTAATTTATGTACCAAAGTTTTATATATCACAAATTGAAGATAACAGATCAATAAATAATATATTCAAATTTAAAAACAAAAAAAAAGTAGTGTTATTAATTTATTTTTATTTCAAACTACTAGTGTCATGTTTATTAGTTGTTTTTCCATTTTTTTTATTGGATTGTTTATTCACAACGTTTCGGCCAACTAATTCCTCTGGCCTTCGTCAGGTGGTAACCGCGACGGATAGGAATTTCAAATCTCCTAACTGCATTCTCAGCCATCACTGCCATCCATAGTTGTTGTCGTCTCACCACATTTTGGCCAATTAACCTCTGGCACGCTTTGTAGTGTTTTTTAGAAATTTACCTGTAAAGTCCGAAGTTTAAAACCTTTTTTAAAAAAAAAAACACGTTGTTTGTTTTTGTGTTTTTTTTTTTTTTTTAATGAAACCTTGGTCCTTTAATTGAAAAAAAACTTAGGGCTTGAATGAGATTTTTCGAGGAGTTATAAGCTTTGAAAGATGGCGGGTGGAATTATTCAATAGTTTTCATGAAATTTCTGACACTGCTAACGCTGAGTTACATCCGGTTAAGAATCTGCAGAAGTACCTAAATGGCTTTTTTTTTTCTTTTTCTTTTTTTTTTACATGGGGGTCACCACTTATCAAGGCCCGAAGACCACTCAGGGATAAGGTTTATTGCGTGTACAGTAATCAATGAGATAGTATTATAGTAATCATTAGTATTGGAGGTTTGATAGAGTGTCTTACTTAAGGGGGCGGTTTGTCAGGATTTTGTTTCTGTTGGACTTGAAGACATCCAAGTTGTAGTCAGGTAGGAAACAGGCAAGCGGCAGAGAGTTCCACTGGCGTGCAGTTCTAAGAAAAAAGCTTTGCTCATGGAATCTACGTTTGGATTTAGGCACAGATAAAGAGTGGGGAAAATTATTGATAGTAGTTTCAGCCAGACGGGTGTTTGTCGTGAAAGATTGGCGAGGGGGGGGGGGACGAGATTGGAGCTCAGACGAGCACCTGCCATGGAAATAACGATAAAACAAAGACAGGTTTGCAACGTCTCTTCTGTGGGAGAGAGGTTACAGGGAAGAGAAAAGGGCATTCTCCCCTAAACCAGGAAGTCTATTTTGTACTCTGTCAAGGCAGGATAGGCTGTTTTTAGCAGCTCCTGCCCAGATATGGCAGCAGTACTCCATCCTTGGATGTACTTGGCTTTTATACAGATAGAGAATTGCATCAGTAGTGAGATATCTTCTGGAACGGTAGAAGGATCCCACCATTTTCCCAGCGTCCTTGGCAATAGACCTGATGTATGTGTTCCATTTCAGATCCGGAGTAAAGGTCAAACCCAGAAGCTTGTCAAAACATGGAACCTCCCCAAGACGAGAGCCATCCATTTCAATTGATGCCAGATGGGGATCAGAGCGTTGATGATGTAAAGATAAAAGCTTGGTTTTAGATGCATTAAAAGTGACCAGCCACCACTTCCCCCACTGTACCACACGCTCAAGATCAGAGGAGAGAGAATTAGAGAGAACTTTTTCATTTACGACCTTTGATGTGTTGCCATAGATGGTCATGTCATCAGCATAGATGTCAACAAATGATTTAAGTATGTGTTTTGGGAGATCATGGATGTAGATCAGGAAGAGAGTTGGGCCCAAGATGGACCCCTGAGGGACTCCAGCATTAATACTGTGTGCCTCTGATTTCTGCCCATCAACCACTACTCTTGAACCTATCAGAGAGAAATTATTTAATGATTGAGAAAACATTTCCAGTGATACCGTAGCTGGAAATCTTGTGAAGTAGGCCCTTATGCCATACCTTATCGAAGACCTTCGATATGTCAAGAGCAATTGCCCTAGAAAGGAAACCTTTGTCGAGAGATTCACTAATCCTATGAGATATAACCGTTAGCACATCTGCTGTAGATCTTGCAGAACGGAAACCATATTGCATGTCACTAAGAAGGTTGTTTCTGTTGAGGTGATTGACTACTTCTTTATTAATTATGGATTCCAACAACTTATAGCCATATTTCATAATCTTCGTTAGCTACAAATTGAATTTTACGACCTAAATTTTTTTCAGAAGAATGGAATTACCCGTTGATCATTCTTTTTTATAGGTAAGTGATTTGGGGAAATTTATATTTTTTTAATTTTAAATGTTCTAAATATATTTACTTTTAAATTTGTGGAATATCTTCAAAGAAAGCCGATTAAAAATATATTTTTCAATTAAACCTTGTATTGTAAAATTTGGTCTTTGTTGTGAAGTAAACCTTTATGTTATGGTGGTAAATGTTTACTTTAACTACAACAGAACACCGACCAATAAAATTTGGTTTTATATAGGTTTTCGGGGTTGCTGACAACGAATCTGATATTCAAACCCGTCGCAAATTTACTGTTTGCATGGTATTAACCCCTGAACCCTCACACTATTTTGTGCCAACTTACTGCCATCGTTTATGCTATTCTTACATGGTGCGTTTGCGCATGGACGCGTGTAATAAGGTTACTTGTCACATCACAGAAGAATTTTTTAAGCAGACATTTGAAATAAAGTTTTCAGAAACAAAAAAAAATGTGGTTCATTTTTCTGTGTTACGTAGTTTTTGATGCTTTTTAATTGATGTAAAAATATAAGTTTTCACGAGCGAATTTTTTTTTTTTTTTTTTTTACATAGGCATTACCACTTATCAAGGCCCACATGCCATTCGAGGATAAGGATTAAAGAGTGTACAGTAGAAATTGAGCAATATAGAAACCGTTAGTAATAGAGATTCGATAAATTTGTTAAGATATGGAACGGCTCAGCAAAAACTTGTTTACGTTAGACTTAACCATATTATAGTCAACTGGAAAGCAGAAAAACGGAAGACAATTCCATAGACGTGCAGTTCTAAGAAAAAAGCTTTGCTCATGAAATCTACGTTTAGGTTTAGGCACAGATAAAGAGTAGGGGAAATTAGTGATAGTGTTTCTTGTGAAAGTTTGGCGAAGGGGGACCATAGAATGAAGCTCAGCCGAGCACTTGCCATGAAAATAACAATAAAGCAGGGACAAACTCGCAACATCTCTTCTGTGAGAAAGAGGTTGCAGGGAAGAGAAAGGGACATCCCCCACAAGGCTACGAAGTCTATTTTGAACTCTATCAAGGCAGGATAAGTCCTTTCTAGCAGCTCCTGCCCAGATGTGGCAACAGTACTCCATCCTTGGACGTACCTGGCTCTTATATAGATAGAGAATTGCATCAGCAGTGAGATATCTACTGGATCGATAGAAGGATCCCACCATTTTTCCAGTGGCTTTGGCAACGGATTTAATGTATGTGTTCCATTTAAGATCAGGAGTAAAGGTCAACCCCAGAAGCTTGTCAAAACTAGAGGCCTCCCCAAGACGAGAGCAAGTCATTTCAATTGATGCCAGATGTGGATCAGAGCGTTGATGATGTAAAGATAAAAGCTTGGTTTTAGATGCATTAAATGTAACAAGCACCCTCTTTCCCCTTTGTGCCACTTGTTCAAGATCAGAGGAGAGAGAATCAGAGAGAACTTGGTCATTTACGGTCTTAGATGTGCTACCATAGATAGTAGTGTCATCAGCAGAGATGTCTACGAATGCTATAAGGATATGATTTGGAAGATCATTAATAAAGATCAGGAAGAGAGTTGGACCCAGGATGGACCCCTGAGGGACTCCAGCATTAATACTAAGAGCTTCTGATTTTTGCCCATCAACCACTACTCTTATGAACCTATCAGAGAGAAATTATTTAATAATGGAGAAGACATTTCCAGCTATACCATAGCTAGAGATCTTGTGAAGTAAACCTTTATGCCATACTCTATCAAAGGCATTGTATATGTCAAGAGCAATTGCCCGAGAAAGGTAGCCTCCGTCGAGAGATTCGCTAATCCTATGAGATATAACAGTAAGCACATCTGCTGTAGATCTAGCAGAACGGAAACCATATTGCATGTCACTGAGAAGGTTATTTTTGCAAAGATGGTTGATTACTTCTCTATTTAACACAGATTCCAGCAACTTACTCATGACGCACAGGAGACTTATTGGCCTGTACTGTGAGGGAGATGAACGATCACCTGAATTCTTAAATATGGGGCATACTGATGAGATTTTCCAAGGTGTCGGGAAGCAATTCCCCTTAAGACAACGTTTAAACAGTTTTGTAAGTATGGGTGCAAGTTCTGGTTGAAGTCTTTTGAGTACTATAATTGGAATACCGTCAGGGCCGATTGCTTTACTGGAATCAAGGTTTTTGAATAAAAAAGATTTTTTTTTTAAAATGCTTTACAGAAGCATTTTTATTTTTCGTTGTTTTTTGTTTTGAAGGGGGAGGCTATTCAATGTACAACATTTAACAGGTGCTTCTGTAGTTTAATTTATCGTTTTTCCGAAAGTAACACCCCCACCACCACCAATTTACCAAACAAAAGAACTGTTTAATTTTTCGCAAAAATTCTATTTACATTGGAGGGGAGGGGAGGTCCGATTTTTAGGAAGAAAAGCTAGTATTAAAGATGGGAAGGGAGTGTCGGCGCTTTAACTACAGTTATCTCCCGCGGTGTTTCTAAACTTTGGTACTAATGTAGAGAGTGATCCGCGTTATTTTTTAAATCGTATTTCCAAGTTTAATTAAAGTTTTATGATATGTTTTTTTATTCAATTATAAGGTTAAAGTACAGAATAGGTACAAAACACCCTCCTCTCTCCATGTTAAGAATGGCTTTTTAAATAACGTTATTATTTCAGCACGGCTGCATGAGTACCTAAACTTCAAACAAAAATTAAGAAAAAATCCAAGATGTCTGCCTTCAACATGCTGTCATAAAAACGTGTTTGTTCGCTGTAAAAAAAAAATTTTTCCATCAAATTAAGTGAAATTTTTGGTAAAATTTTAGAAAAAGCGTGAACTCGAATTAGAAGAAAAAAAAAAAATTTTTCTTGTAGATTTCGATGTGCTAAAAAAGAATCTGAAAACCATATACGTCGCAAATTAATAGTTTCAGAGATATTAATATTTTTCCAATGGATTATTTTCTTTATAAAATAAACTATAATGGCGTAAGTCGGCTCATTGCGCATGTGCATAGAGGCTATTTCACGGACTTCATTTACGCTACGCATGTGCAGACATTTTAAATTACAAGAAATATTTTCATAAAAAAAAATTTTTTATCTAATTTTTAGTAAAAATGATGCTGTTAGTAAGTTTTCACGACCAGTTTACAAAAAACATATCTTAGTTTTTTGTTCTTTTTTTTGGTGGGGGTAATCATATATAGAACTGGTATAGCTTAACAGATGCTTCTGCAGTTTAATTAACCGTTTTTCCGTAAGTAACATGCCAAAATTTATCGAGCAGAGTAATGATTA
Organism: Euprymna scolopes; assembly: GCF_053919585.1. Lineage (NCBI taxonomy): Eukaryota > Metazoa > Mollusca > Cephalopoda > Sepiida > Sepiolidae > Euprymna > Euprymna scolopes. The sequence continues at coordinate 60,735,583 of NC_136495.1, read as the reverse complement.
ACATTTCACAAAAATTCTTTTGTTTATATTGGCGGTGTTGCGGCTGCGGCGCCGATAAATTTCGGCACGTTACTTAAGGAAAAACGGTTATGTTTTTGTAAACTGCTCATGAAAACTGAATTTTTAGATCAATTAAAAAGTATTAAAAACTACGTAACACACAAAAATGAACCACATTTGTTTTGAAAATGCCCGCTACAAATTCCTCTGCAATGTGACAAGTCATTTTACGCTCGTGCGCACGTGAAAGCAAGAACCGAAATTACGTGAACAAATACAACAATGCGGTGTGATATTTACTTTTTATACTTACGGAAACTAATAAAATGCTGATTGATTTTTTTTTTTTTTTTAAATAAATGTGATTTCTCTTCGGTCTGTGCACATGCATAATCAGCCGACTTACGCCATTATAGCTGATTTTATAAAGAAAATAATCCATTGGAAAAATATTAATATCTCCGAAACTATTAATTTGCGACGGATACGATTTTCAGATTCCTTTTTAGCACACGGAAATCTACAAAAACAATATATTTTTATCTACTAGTTCGAGTTCACGCTTTTTCTAAAATAATACCAAATTTTTTTTCGGAGATCTTCAGTTCAAAATGGATACGTACAATTTAACCTGTTTTCAATAGTTTCATTTTTTTTAATGTCTTGATTAAACTGTACAAGTACCTGTTTTTCTTACATGTTGATACGTTTGCGTGCAAATGGGCATAGTGAAGTGTCTTATCACATCGTGAAGCGTAGTGAATTTACTAAATTTGACCAGTGCTTGCTTTTTTGGCCAAGATCAGATCACCTTTGTGTAGTATCTGTTCCGGCAGATACTGCAATCAAAGACCATATGTGGGGGCAACCCCACATATGAGACCATTGCTTTTGTAGCAATCGGTTATTGGTCAACGTAGGAGAAACCCTTCATACCAGTTGTCACTATCCAGCTCCCCTACTCCCCGGGGAGCTGGCCCCCATTTCCCCAGTCTCTCCACATTAAAAAACGGCCTTGTGCCTAATTTGGTCAGTGGGGAAGCAAATAAATACATTACTTACAGAGCCGGTACATCCACTTTTTTTTTTTCTTTCTTTCTTTGAAGATTGTAACACTGGGTATGGGGCAGTGGAACCAACTGCCAACATTGCCCTGCTTTTTATTGAAACCAACCGAGAGTATCCTCGTTGTTCCCTAAAGTGCAATTGTCTGGATCTCTTTTGCACTTGGTCCACCAGGAATATTAGTTATGTAGGACTTCAAGTTCTTTTCATAAGCCCTGAGGCACCTATAATAACTGGTATGATTGATATCTCCCTAAGATTATAAAAGACATCCAGTGGTGAGGCGCCATTTGGAGGATGAGGGAGAATATGGAGTTGCCTCTTAGTTACCATTGCTCCCAAGTCCATTTTGGCCTGGATTGATAATACCTGTTAATAGCATCTGATGCTACCAAATCAGGATGTCTGAATATGGCTTCCTGATCAAAAATGCACCAAACATTGATGTTATTGTTTTGTTCCTTTCCCTTTGCAAGACTTAATCATGTTCTGCAAAAACAAAAATAATAATTTTCATTTACAAAACAACCAAACCAAACTCCATGAATAAAGGTCCTGGATATGACCTAAAACTATATCCGATGGTGAGGCCCACCTTGCGGGCCTTGGGGAGTGTGGAGCCACCCTTTAATTGCCATTGCTCCCAGGTCCACTCTGACCCGGAGTGATAGTACCTGTTAGGGTCCCAACTATGGGTTAAATAGAATCTGACTTAAAAAAAAAATATACTCCATTAAAAATCGTTCCTCAAAATAACTAGATTCGGCATTAAATAACCTGAAAAAGGTTGATATGCCGTAAAACAACTAACCAACCAACCAACCATGAATAAATATTTGGTTGATGTAAAGAACTTCAAGCATAAAAACGCTTTCCAAAATTATTGGATTCAGCATTAAATAACCCAAAAGAGGTTGATATGCCATAAAATAAAACAACTAAACCAAACTCAATAAATAAATATTTGGAAGATATAAAAAACTTTGGCTCTTCTGTATGACAATTACATATCAGCATGAGAAATGACTTATTGACCCCTGTTCTTAGAAAGAGAAATGCCATCTAGTGGGCATTATATGAACCTCAAATATAAACATGTGTTTACCATAATGCAAAAATATATAATAACACAATAAATAACACAAAAATATGTGGAAATCGAAACATTTATTGTATAAAAATGTATCAAAATATAATTTTAATGTATTAATTTTTTTTTTTTCAATAAGTGATTCATAACTGTAAATAAAATAATGAGTATGATAAAAACATGAAACATTGATTGTTTTTAGAATTTTTTTTTAATGGTAAGGTTGTATAAAAATGTAGCAAAATATAATTTAAAAAACATGAAAAATTTATAGAGGTTTAAGAATATATTTTTTGTTTTTGTACAGAAAGATTGTATAAAAATATAATTTTGGTTTGCACTAACTTTTAGAAAAGGATGAGTTATCGACCCCTGACAAGCAACATCTGTCGGCGGTTCTTGAAACTAAAATAAAAACATTCGCCTCATGTAACTCTCATGCAGAAATGCCAAAACTTTTTTCCAAAATTGCATTAAATAACCCAAAAATGATTGATATGCAATTGAACAAAAACAACCAACCATATTAATGTTTGATGCAAAAAAAAACAAAAAAAATGGTGTTCATATGAATGCAGTATTGTCAACTGAATATTCTTCATTTGTAGTAACTTGCAAGTGGAACTTGTGCCAATTATAGAAACCATATTTCACAGTGGGCTAGCAAGTGGACATATTGATTTTTAGTAACTTCCTCAAATCATTATGAAACCTATATATTTGAATAGCTCAAAGTCTGAAGTTTCAAAAAATGGGCTCATTTGTCTTCTAACTTCAATTATTTCTCAAGATATGCCTGTTTGAAGTTCATGAATTTTTAATTTTAGCGAAATTGCGACTACAGTGATTTTTACCAAGTAGTAAATTTGGGTGCACTTGAAGAATTGCTCCAAATTTCTTCCAGAAACCACTAAATATGTCCTACAAGCCTCTTAGATAATGCCAGATTCCCTAAATTTACTTCATTATAAAAAACGGAACATATGAACAAGTTTTTGACCTGTTTTTTATTTTTTCACAAAATTTATCATAAAAATAAGCATTTTTTTCCATAAAAAAAGCCCCAAATTTTGCCCCTGACCAGTATATTTTAACAAAAGATTTCAAAAAAGCCCCGAGATGAAATTTCTCATGCTTCACAAATAAGAATCTGGACATAGAAAGCTATCATAATCCAATTGGGTGAGAAAAAAAATCACTCTCGAGAACCATTTTAATTCTAACATACTGAAAACATTTGAACTTGCCCATTTTTCCATAATTTTAGACACCCTACAATGACCGTTTAAACCATAAATCCAGATCATTGTGATTCTTACTAAAATTTCATCATCCAGACCACGTTTGCTATGTTTTTCAGAATCCAAATCTGGCATCAGAAAACCTTCATCATCGACGGTCACTCGTGTCCGAGTAAGACTGTCCTCCGTTGTGGCTTCTGTGGGTCCTCAGGTGAACATAGAGCCCAATCCTAGACCCAATTTTTCTTGTGCAATTTGGGCAGATAAAGGTAGTGGTGGTGGGGTGGGGTTGGGTGTGTCTGGTTGATAATCTGTCCTTTCTGTGCTTGTGTTTATCCTCAGCAGCTTGATTTAGGTCACTACTATAAAGCGCAGCACCTTTGTGGACAGCGCTCCTCCATGCCAACCTGCTCCCAGCCACGTCCTCCCATGTCTCAAGGTCCATGTGAAACCGCTTTAGATTTACTTTGATGTTGTCAGAAAACCATGAAACTAAACTATTTTCTGGAAAATCCTGATTTTTACCCTTTTTTTAAAGCTATTTTCAGTTAAATGTTGGCTGTAAACCAGAAAAAATTCTTGATTTTTTTTCAAAATTTATCCATTATAATTGAACATTTCCATTTTTCTCATTTTCAATTTTTCAACATCTCACATTTTATTTTATTTTCGATACACAATCATAATGAATGACATGACAAACATTGCTCTCATTGTGATTTTAAGAACGGCAAGAGATCTCTAAGAGACTTTTAGCAGCAACAAAATAAGAATCGTTCCGTGCTCAATTCATCCAGGTCATTTGATGAAAAGGTAGTGCTCCAACATCACACCTATGTACCGAAGGCAAAGCGTCCTCTGGAGGAAGTCAGTGACCGTCAACAACGCCAATGACTAAGAGACTATAGAAGAACATCAGCTCCAGCATCTTTCAGGAATAAACTGCAAGAGATCTCGATTCGACAAAGAGTCAGACTTCGATGAAGTTGTGAAACAGGTCTCATCCAAGCTATATGGATTCGGCCAAAGCTGCTGCTCAAGCACAGAACACCCCCCCACCACCACCACCAAAATGTTTGCCTTCGGTCTGAAGAACAAATATCTTCAAAACAAAGAGGTTGTTAAAGTGGGATACTTTATCCTACACAATGAGTTCATCTTAGACCGACATGTTTCATTGGAGGTTGCATTTGCCATCTACGAGAGTGGCAAAATGACCAAACGGATTTACACAGACATTCCTTTACTCCTGAAAGATGCTGGAGCTGATGTTCTTCCAGCGTACAAACAACAAACTGTTGAAATTTAAGAAGGAGCGGAGGCCAACAGTACAAAAACTTGCAACTCCATACAGTGATGTGACGTACCATTGCCTCCAGTGCTTGCAACTTACGTCTGCCCAATTGTTTGCATCACTTCAGTTGCCAGCATTCTACAACCTCAACCAAAAACTGCTCATCCAAGAAATCAATAGTAGTGAATTAAGAGCCAAGATTGATCAACTGGTACTGCACATGGCTGTCATTTTAACCATCATTAACTCAGATAGGAAAGTTAAAATTGACGAGTTCAAAGAATTTTGTCATGCCACATATCCCCATGTTGGTTCGATTCCATGGATTGATATCACTCCAAGTGCTCATGTTTTAGGGCTGAGTTAATTGCAGCAAATGGCAACATTAGTTTGCTCAACTATACAAAATCTGGCATTGAGGCAAATAACAAGTTCCTATGTCAGTATCAGATAAACAAGTCTTGAAAGCTTCTTAAGAGAAAAATCCAGGTTGTCCTTGACAGTTGTACATCTAAACAATATGATATAATTGTGGGAGTACCTCGGGGATCTATCCTTGGACCTTTATTATTCCTGATATTCATAAATGACCTCCCTGATAAAATTGTTTCGGAGATGAGTATATTTGATGATGACATCAGTCTCTATAACAGGCATGAGGGGGAAACAAATGAACAGATATCCAAGGAAATGGCAGAAACATTAGAAGATGACCTCAAATCTGTAGTGGAATGGGGACAAAAATGGATGGTCACATTCAATGCTGCCAAGACTAATCTTGTCTCCTTCAATAATTACAAAAAACCTTCCCTACCACCAATAGCAATGGCCAAGAACACATTACCCGAAAGTACTTCCTTTAAACTCCTCGGCCTAACTTTTATAGGGAACATGAACTGGAATAGATACATTGAGAACATTGCCAAGGCTGCTGCGAGGAAGGTAGGCTCTCTCTACTGTGCTAGAAAACTACTTATGCATGAAAGTATCTTGTACCTCTATAAGGCTACCATTCGCCCATGTATGGAGCACTGTTGTCACATTTGGGCTGGTGCATCTACTACTTGTCTCTCGCTCCTGGACAGGGTTCAAAAGAGAGTCGCCAACCTGATAGATCCTGAACTGTCATCTAGGCTTCAGTCTCTGTCTCATCAACAAAATGTTGCATCCCTCTGCCTGTTCTACAAGTACTTTTAATGGTGAATGCTCTGACGAACTACAAGCACTTGTACCCCCTCGACGTGAATACCCCTGACAAACCCGATAAGCAGCCAAATCCCACCCCTTCACAGTAGAGATCCCTATATAGTTTCTTTCCCAGAACTGCTAGATTTTGGGATTCTGCTTTCCCAACTGTACTGACATGCAGAAGTTCAAGTGTAATGTGAACAGACATCTTGCTACTCATCTCCCTTCATAATACCCCTGCAACTTATGTCCCCGATAGTAGCCCCCTACTTCAAAGTGCCACTGTGCCTTGTTTGGGGTGAAAATTGAATTTAAAAAAAAAAAACAATTTGACAATCTATCAGATTGTATTAACAGACTCTGGGATGAGTGATCCTATTGTTATGAAGACAAGAGAATGCTTAAACTGCAGACATCGCAAGTCATTAGGTCACAGCATTAGAAATTGTGAGCAGCTTACAACTGCAATCCATGGTTGCAATAGTGAATATGAGTCTTTGTTGTGCTTTTTGACTAATGATGATGCATGATCAGTTATCTGATACATTGAATTAATAAGCTAGTTTGTTCATTGTGTTACCTTTTAGTAGTGTAGTTTCTCATTCTAACTGAATATTTGAAAAGCTTATTTCATGCAGTATCTTAGCTTGAATAGTTTTAAAGATACAGGCATTTAAAGTTTGTCCGTAAATGCCTAAATTTTGTCTGTCAGCAAATTTATGATGTTTTGGTCCGTGGACTCTTAAAAAGAACAATTTTTATGTTGAATATCAACTTTCAACATCCTACCATGGTATACCACCCTATTTGATGTCAAAAATGAACTCAAAGAGCTAAAAAAGCATAACTACTTACATTATAGGTATACATAGGTAAATGTCCGCTTGACCCCCCCCCCCCCGCCCCCAATTAAGCCCACTATGTATTTGTAGAAGCCTTTAAAGCTTGGCAAATGCCAATCCATCTGTGAATAACATTAACAGCTAATGACTGCTTATAAAACATAATTTCTAAAATCAACAGTTGCTTAACTGACCGTGCCCCTATCACTTGTGCCATATTATTTCAGCTTCAGAGAGAATCGGGAAATATGTGGTGCTAATGCAGAGAGTGATCTGCGCTATTTTTTAAATCATATTTTCAAGTTTAATTAAAGTTTTATGTTTTTTTTTTATTCAATTGTAAGGTTAAAGTACAGAATAGGTGCAAAACACACTCCCCTCCACATGTTAAGAACGGGTTTTTAAATAATAACATTATTTCAGCATGGATCACTCTCTGCATGAGTACCAAAAATGTTGTAGAAATAAATTGTAATTTATTTATCTCCTTCTCACAATAGGAAGATGTGACACAAGGGCTGGAAAGTGGAATTGAAAGAGGATACTGACTTTGCAAAAACTGCTTGAGCACCCCTGTCAGCATTCCTTAGTAGGGACGCCTCAGGTGATTAACTATAAACTAACCCCTTCTCAAAGAGAGAAGGCAAAGCCTGGGAGAGTTGATCTCCTAGAACTGCATGGTCCTGGATATGACCTTAAACTATATCCAGTGGTGAGGCCCCAGTTTGCGGGCTTTGGGGAGTGTGGAGCCACCCTTTAATTACCATTGCTCCCAGGTCCACTCTGACCCGGAGTGGTAGCACCTGTTAGGGTTCCAACTATGGGTTAAATAAAAACCGACTTGAAAACAACAAATATATTCTATTAAAAATTTTTTCTTCAAAATCTTTGGATTCGGTATTAAATAACCTGAAAAGGGTTGATATGCCGTAAAACAAAAACAACCAACCAACCAACCAACTGCACAGTAATAGCAACATGCCGCAGTCAACAGAGAAAAGGCCATTTTAGAAATGACCTAGACTCTTTTCACTTTGGTGCCAACGGATCCACTCTTTCAAAGCAGTTTGCCGTTTGAGAAAAGTATTTTTGGTGCGGTTTTTTTTTTTTGGTTTTTTTAATGTGTTGTTTTAAGTAAAAACAATATTATGTACTTAATTGTCGTATTGATAATAGTAATATATCCAAAAATTATGGGTCCTGGATATGACCTTAAACTATATCCAGTGGTGAGACCCCAGCTTGCGGGCTTTGGGGAGTGTGGAGCCACTCTTTAATTGCCATTGCTCCCAGGTCCACTCTGACTCGGAGTGGTAGTACCTGTTAGGTACAACAAATATATTCTATTAAAAAATTTTTCTTCGGAATCTTTAGATTCGGCATTAAATAACCTGAAAAGAGTTGATATGCCGTAAAACAAAAACAACCAACCAACCAAAAATTATGAAAAATCAAGTAGAAATTTATTTATAGTTAAAAGCAATTTTTACAGAAAATTGGGTAAAATCGCATTTTTCTTAGACTTTATAAAGGTAGGCAGTAGGAGGCTAAAAACAGAGGGCATAACTCCGAAATAAATATTTTAGACTTGTAGGGAGTACCCGGCATTGCCCGAGTGTTTGTAGGTGTGTGCGGTTTTGGGTAAATCAAAACTCCGGGGGGGGGGGTAAATTTAAAAAAAAAGTTTTGGTAGGTAAGTATGAGGATCGAACCTATTGGAAATTAAAGTGTGAAAAAAAAAAAGATGCAACGTGAACCATTGGGCCACTGTGAAATACTAACGGAAACACGTTTGAATTTATTTAATTATTTAGAATTGGCAGGTGCCCGTTTTAATGAGGTCAACTTTGACTGCAGGATAGTATTTTATTTACTGTCGGAACGCTTTTTTTATTTTTATTTTCCCAAGATGTTGGAGGTGGGGGGTAACCAGCTCCCCATAAAAAGGGGATTGCCCAAATTAAATAGCAATTGTCTGATATACTCATACATTCGAAAAAGTTGTCAAAAAAACAAATATATAACAAATAAATGTTATCAAAGGCAAGATAAGTTACTTTTCTACCTAACTGCATAAGATTTTAGTGTTTTTATTTAATGTATCATGTTTAATCAGTTACCGATGTATTGGAAAATTTAAAATGGCGCCAAACTCTCTGTTGACCGCGGTAAATTTGGGAAAATTAGTTAAAAAATAAACACTATGCAAAATACTTTTAAAAACACACCGAATATATGTCAGCCTATGTCACGGTAACATATATTGTGCAAGTTTCTAACGGTATTTTGTATAATTTTTTATTTTTAACTTATTTTCCCAAACTTACCATGTTCAACAGAGAATCCGGCGCCATTTTTAATTTTCGAATACATCGGTAAACACTGTATGTTTTTCGAGCTGAATAAGTATGTTACATTAAATAAAAACACTAAAAAATTATCCAGTTAGGTAGAAAAGTAACTTATCTTGCCTTTGATAACATTTATTTGTTATATATTTGTTTTTTGACAACTTTTTCGAATCTATGTGTATAGTAATACAACCCCACCCTCACCCCCCTTCTTTTTTTATTATTAAAAAACACAATAGCGGTTGTTCTACTTGATGGATTTTCGTAATTTTTGAATATATTACTATTTTCAACATGACAATTTAGTACATAATATTGCTTGCGTAAAACAATATATTTAACAAATTAATTTGTCGACTATACCTTAACAGGCACCACATTTTTTTAGGGAAACTTCATATGAATAAAAAAATTTCCCTCGAAAGAAATGCTTAACTTATAACATAATGTTGGCTCAGATTCTTCCAAGAAAAGCAACCAAACCAAACTAAATAAATATTTCAAAATATAAAGAACTTGAAGCTTAAAAATTCATCACAATGACCGGACCTTGCATTAACCCGAAAAGGGTTGATATGCCTTAAAATACACAACCATTTACTAACACCATTCTATTTCATTCCTCTTTTTTGTCAACATGTTAACGAGAACTCGATAAAGTCATTTTGAATATGAGAAATGGATGTTCGTTGTCTTTTCTTAAAAATATTACATTCGCATAATTTTTAAACTGCAAAAACAAATGAATTTGGAATTGATTTTCTGAGTAAGGACTTAATATTTGTTTAGGAGTAAAAAAATTTTTTAATTATTCTCTTTTCCTAATATAGCCTCAGAGTTGTTAAACAACTATAGGTTCTTTCCAGAGTTCCCCCCTGTTAAAAAAATAGAGAAATAGCTGTATGATGTACATACTCATGACAAAACAAAAATATATTCCAAAAATTATGTAAATTGGTCAAGTAGATTTATATTTAAATAAGAAAATAAAATTATATGTGTAACCGAATTATTGTCTTGCCCATGATTTTGAAAAATATCTCTAGAAACAAAAGGAGATAACTCAACAATAATTCATACTAGATTTATGTTGTAATGCCTATAAATTCACATTAATTGCTTAAAAATGATTGTCTTTATAAAAATAAAACTACTTGATCAATTTATGATTTTTGGAATATAACATTTTTGTTTTGTTACAAGTATGTACATCTTACAGATTTTTCTTTATTTTTGTTTCTTAGTATAGAGGCAATTCTGGAGATGAACCCAATTATACATGGTAATCGCTCAAAAAGCAGGAAATTTAAGGTTGTAAATTTTATTGTGTCTGACTTGTTCATGTTTTCAATTTATACAAACAACATTTTTAAGCATCTGTGAATATAATATAATTGAAAAACTTTATAAAAATTATTGGTCCTTGTTGAGAAATCCTTCTATATTAAAAAACAAAAGTAAAGAAAAATCTGTATGATGTACATACGTGTGACAGAAAGATATCATATGTAAAAAATCACATAAATTGATTAAGTAGTTTTATTTTATAAATAAAATAATTTTTAAGGAAATTTGAGTCTTTTCCAATGGCTCCTCCTTCCCAGTGTTAAGAATGGCCTTTTAAAATCTCTCAAATTTGAATTATTTGGAGTTATCGCTCTTCTTCTTTCAGACTGTTTTCAATATGGTGTCACAAAATCGTCTTATAGTTTCACCATAAAATTGGATTTTCTTATTTAAAAGTAAAACTACTTGATCAATTCATGTGATTTTTGGCATACACTATTTTCTTTCCATCATGAATACTTAGATAATATAGATTTTTCTTTATTTTTGTTTTTTAATAATTTAAGGCTAATTCTAGACAAGCACCAACTTATTCTTTTGTAAATTAACTTTTGATAAGTTTCCATCTTTTCTAGCGATCACCCTGTGTATTTGGTGAATCTTTTGAAGATAATATATTTATCTTCTTTTAAATGCATCTTTGCCATTTCAGAAAAACTTCTCTCAAATGGGATACTATTCGATTACAAAATCTGGTTCTTGTCCAGAATTCCCCCTATATTAAAAAAAAAAAAAAAAAAAACTAACAGAATCCATGTACCAGTATTGCCTGGTGGAAATATGACACAAAGCCAGAACAGATTCAGTAAAGGACCCCCCCCCCTCTTGAAAACAAATGAAACTATGATTATCTAGTGCTTTATCATGTGAGTCACATAAATTATTGACTATAGATAAACTGCTAAAAAATCTTAACCCAAAGAGGTGGTTGTGGTTGCTAGTAGCCAAAATGAAATCATCTGGCTTCCACTGCCAGGCATTGTCTGGCAGTGGCAGCTAACAAAAACCACTTGCTGTCATTGACATTGATGATTATTAGCGATTAGTGTTGTTTTAGGGCGGGTACTTGCGTGTACTGGAAGTCACTATGTCACCGTTTCTGGCATCCATGACTAGTATCAGCCTAAATTGGACAGCTCCAAAATGAAATTAGCTATCACTGGATGTCAGTGGGGAGCACTTGTGGTCAGCAATGTTTTTAGGCATTTGGTGGCATTCTCAGGCAGTTACTTGTGTTTACTTGCCTTTCTTCAATTATCGGCACTGGTGGTTATTGGCGATTAGTGTTGATTTAGGGTATTTACTTATGACTGCTCCAAAATTAAATTGTCTGTTTTCAATGGCTATTACTGAATGACAATGGTGAGCACTGTTTATAAAATCGCATGTCTTCAATTATCAGGCACTGTCATCCTGTGACGAGCACTGTCATCCAGTGACAATTATGACTGTTATTGGCGGTAACTGGGGGTTAGTGCTCTTTTAAGGTGGTTACTATCACTGGTGGGCACTACTGCCTTGAGGCATTTACTTCTGGGCAGTGGTTGCTTTAACAGCTCTCTGTCACTGTCAGTAAGTGGCAGCCATGACTAGTGTTATGTTCTAATCCTGTATAAAGCAAAGGGTACCCTATTCTTTGTTCTACTTAATACTCATTTGCTACATTGCTGTAGATATTATATTGCAATGTGTTTTTGTACTTTTGGAGAATACAGACCGTGCTATATTTTAGATATGATGTTCAAATTAAATTAAGCTTTATACAATATTTATTGTTTATTAAATTGTTAGGTGTCTCCCATGCTAAGACTAGGTTTATAAATAATATCGTTATCATTTCAGCACAGTCCGTATTCTGCATGTTGGTAAGAACATTTGGTATAACCTTTTTTGTGTCAAGTTGCCAAATTTTTATGCAGAATCTTTGATATCTTATTGCGTGTAAATTAAGTTGTGTGTAATTTTTATGGATGGTGAAAGATGCTAAAAATAAATAATGAAAGTAACATTTTTTTTTTGCAGTTGTTTATTGTGTTCATTTTATTAATTATAGAGGCCTCCATACATTATTTGGAAAATAGGTGCTAAATTCCAGTTGCACTTGTATTGAATTCAACTTCAATTGTCACCAACGCTCGCAATAGTAATACAATAACCTAAGACTAGGTTTATAAATAATAACGTTATCATTTCAGCACAGTCCATATTCTGTGAGCAGCCGGAGTCAAGAAGAGCTGAGCAGGGCACTCGGTTCACATACACAGTTATCGTAGGTTGCGCGTCACTTAGATCTTGTCTGGGGACCGGGGCGGCACGGACATCCTGCCCCCTGACGTGTTTCCCACACAGTCTTAGGTTAGGTGCCCTATGTCGCCACATTGGAAACAGCACAGTCGCCCTTGCCTTTTGTCAGTGCAGCTTCTAGCAAAATCACATCGGTAACATCTTCTATTAGTCGCGGGGTTCAGACTGGGAATCTCTCCGGCCTCGTTCTGGGCTGCCTTTGTCGCCATCACAACTGGTTCCCCCAGCTCCTCCTCATCTCTGATGATACCTCGGGCGTGTTCCATCAAGTGCTCCATAGGTGTTGCGGACACACTGGTAGAGGCTCCCAACAATTGCTTAACACAGGTGGGAAGGCCAGCCACAAATGCATATGCCAATATCTTCTCCGACACTCCATTGCCAAATAGCACAGAAAGTTTCTTCAATTCCGCAAAGAACACATCCATGGTGTCTCCCGGCATGAGCTTCCTGGAGGCGAATCTTTTATAAGCCGTGCAAGGATCCATTGCAAATGCCTTGTACAGTGCATTTTTTATAGCAGTCACATCAGCCTTCTTGGTGGCACTAAGTTGCTGATACACACTCAGAGCGCCTCCAGCCAATCTCAGGGGAATCACAGTGTGCACTCTCTTTACCTCACAGCGATTGCAGGTCAACTCGACCCTCTCAACCCAGTCAACGAGAGATGTGAACCCATCAAACTCTGGAATCAGTTTCAGATCAAACTTTGAGTCGGTCATTTTTCCCAGCAATAGCCGAGATAGCTTGTATCGAATTCAACTTCAATCATCACCAACGCTCGCAATAGTAATACAATAACCTTGTGACTGTAAACAACACTGTTCCCTCCTCTCACTCAAGCTTGCTTTTTATGCAGTTTTTCACCCTGTCTCATTTGCATGTGTGCCCTCTGTTTTTCTTACAATCTGGCAAGACCACAGTTTATAAAACACCAGGCACCATCTTTTTTTCTCTTTTCCCACCCAACACTTCCCTGCGCCAAGTCCACCCCTCCTCCGTCACGCCACCGCTCGCACACACATCCACGCAATGCACACATACGTGGACACATGCTACTCTGGTGAGTATTACAGCACCCACTTCAAATGAAAATCCTTTAATGATTAAAATAATTTTAGGCTGTGGTTGAATTTACTATTTTAAAATTGACAATAGTCATTTTTATATAATGTTAAAATATATACATATATTTTTTTAAAATCGTTACCTAAAATTACATATTTAAAACTTCTCATCACAGAATATTGGAATTTAAATCAATATTTTCCCCAAAGATCGTCTGCTCCTTTGCCGCACATTGATTGGCGTCTTAATGTCAGATTACAATGAAACCTGAGCACATGGCGTCATGTTCTGAGCAAAGCTGAGAAGATGGTGAGTTATGTCTGGTTCCAATTCTGCACAAGTACCTGAAAATTAATTATTTTTTAGAAGTTTATTTACTTTTTTATAATTTAATTAATTATATATTAATGAGGAAAAAATGCTGAGTTTTTTTTTTTTTTAGACATTACGTTGATTTTATGTCTAATTTTTTCTTTACAACTTCAAGGTAAGTGAAATAAAAATGGGGTGTTTATACATATATATATAAAAAATATTTTCAATTAATTTAAATTTTTCAGCTTTATAAAATGTCGGAATTTTGTTCAACCTAAATTTATTGTTTACTTTTCATAACACGAAATATCGGGTAGAGAACCTACAAAAAAATATTTATTCTCATATATTTGGCAAAAATTGCTTTAAAAATATAAATTAAATATAAGTATCGAAAATTTTGTAAAAATCTGGTCATTAGTTGATTTTTGTTAGATTTATTAAACACATGTTTATGATTTTGAAATGATTACAACATAGGAATGTTGTTTTATCGATAATGTAAACAATTTTAGTCTTGCATTTTCATTATTTTGCTATGCTGGGGAATATTTTGTTTGATTACTACCAGTTTATTTTAGGCTTCTTCTTTTGAATGGTACAAAAGTTATGATAATATTAACTTATATTAAAATTACATGAAGAGCATGAATATAGCCCATATAATGTGTACCATACATTATACAATTACATACATTAAATAATTTTTGTGACCAAAATAGGATGTTTATTTTTTGTGATATTTGAAACTTGGAAATGTTGTGAGAATGAAATGAATGGAAGTCATCGACTTCTTCACCCTCGATTAAATAATGGCATTGTTGTCACTATTTCTATAGGGGACAATATGTGCAAAATCTAAGATTGCATAAAATTTTGGACAGCATAGAATATAATTTAAGTGCATTATTTTGTTTCACTTTATCGCAAATGTTTGTAGAATTCAATTGTTAAAATATTACCCGCCTCTGAAATAATCAAAAATGACATCATTGACAATATGGGAAAACCCAAAAAAGAATGCAAAGAAGAAGGCCAAGAAGAAGAAAAGGCTAGAGAAAAAAATGAAAGCCATCTGAAATGTGTTAAATCTACCTTTATTCTTGCTGCTGACTGCACAAAAGTGTGTTTGTACTTTTTTTTGTGTGTGTGTTTTTCTGGGGGGAGGGTATGATATCCAATACCTTCATCGATTTTCATGCAAAGTTTTTGCTAACCGATTATGTTTTTATGTGACGGGATTATTGGAGGACGGCATGTTGTTTTGTTATTAACAGGTGTTTTTAACTGTTCGAAAATCCCTTAACCCAATATTCAATAAATCTGATAAACATATGTGAATAGCCAATCAAATTGACTGGATAAGAGGAGTTTGTATTTTATGTAGGTTACTCAAAAAAAAGCGAAGTTAAAAGGTGTGGAAAAATGTGGCAAATGTATATAAGTTCCTGGTTTTGTTGAGTAAAGTTTGAGGAGAAAATAATGAGTAAGTAGCATGCTATCACCTGTACATATGACTTATTTGATAGTGACTCTTGTTCGAAATATAGGATCTTATGATAATGAATAAAATCGATTGTTAATATCTGTAAAAGCTACGCCAGGTATTGGCAGATAGTGTGACCATAGTGAATTTATATGTGGCATCCATGTATTTGTATTGCTATAATGTTTGTTCTTTTTTTTCTATAGGGAAAAAATTTACTTTTTTTTTATATATAAAATATAGAGAGAAGAATATCCGTAAACTGATGTTTTACTTGTAAAATAAATGTTTATTTACATATTTTTTAAAAATATTTCTTCACAGAAACATTTTTAAAGAAATAATTAGTATTGAATGTAAAATATTTTGTAAAATATAATAAAGTAAAATCAATTAAATAAATGGATATGAAATCGAATGTATGGTTAGATAAATGGAAAAGAAAATCAATGAATGCTAACAGTGAAAAAAATGAATTTTCACATGTAATGATTTAAATAAAACATGGAAAAGAAAATGAGTAAATGTTAACATAGTTTAAAAAAAAATATGAAAGATCACAATAGATTGAGTTAAGGAACATAATTCAGCGGAGTCTTCTGATTAACTAACACTGTTACTTCCAAGGACTTTGAAAACCGGAACTCATTTGGATGGGTTAATATGCGATATTGCCACTATAATATATTTTCTTTGCCATACAACTCCTTTTTGAAACGTCTGAGCTGACAATAGTTTTTATATTATTGTATCGGTTCATTACAGCCTTCATTGTTTTTATTTTCTTTTGTAGATGAACCATCATCAGTGAAAAAAACTGCCAAGAAGGAATCAGTTTCTTATTGCAATTGGTTGATGAAATCAGAACCGGAGTCGAGATTTGAAAATGGAATTGATATGAAGGTGAGAAGCTCTTTTGTTTATGTCGGATACAATTGGCAACCAAACTGAGATACTAAAATAGGTACACTTGTATATTGACGTCAGCTTCAAGAAAAAAAATTCTGATGCATTTTACTCTTATTCACTCAAAACAAGACATATTTCCCCTTGGACATAAGGGGCTACTATTTGAGACCACATCTACAGAAATGTAAGGGGCTACTATTAGGGGAGTTAAACAGCAAGATGTCTGTTCACATTACATTTAAACCTCTGCATATTAGTAGAATCAAGGAAGCAAGAAACCTGGATAGAATTCCAAAATCTAGCAGTTTGAGGGAAGAAACTATTAGTATTAGAGTAGATGATCTGCTGCTTGTCAGGTTAGTCAAGGTGCCACAACTAAACTAGATGTGCCCATAACCCCTTGGATCACCATCACTATTATTTTTTTTTTGTTATGTTTGTTTCCACAAATGAGGAACAATCAATGATATGAGGTGCTTTCGATAAATTTCCAGAATTTTGTGTTGTGGGTACTTTTATCGATAGTTTACACATGAAGCTCTAGTCCTCTTTGAAGTAATCTCCTCCAGCTACTACGCACTTGTTCATTCCAACAATTTCTTGAACGCCCCATAGAAGTCTTCTTGTGTGAGCCAGTCAATGACCA
This sequence comes from Euprymna scolopes, assembly GCF_053919585.1. Classification (NCBI taxonomy): domain Eukaryota; kingdom Metazoa; phylum Mollusca; class Cephalopoda; order Sepiida; family Sepiolidae; genus Euprymna; species Euprymna scolopes. The sequence goes on along the minus strand of NC_136495.1, from coordinate 60,718,437 downwards.
CCCTCGTCACAGCCGCTTTTATCTCCTCAATTGTCTTATAACGACAGCCTCTAAGGTTTCCCTTGAGCTTAGGGAATAACCAAAAGTCACAGGGAGCAAGATCTGGACTATAGGGAGGATGAGGAACTGTCTTGATGCCCATCTTGGTCAAATAGTCTGTGAGCTTCTCTGAGCACTTTATGAGGCAAACTTTGCACAAATCTTCCACATCTTTAGTTTTTCGTGAATAATTGTGTGTACAGTTTCCACATTGACATCAAACTGTGCACTTATTGTCTCTATAAACACAATGGTCCTTATACATGAAATTCTTTATTTGGCTAATCAACTTTGGTATTCTGAGGTCCTTGATATGATGTTAAACTATATCCAATAGTGAGCTCCCAGCTTGGGGGCTTTGGGGAGTGTGGCGCCACACCTTAATTGCCATTGCTCCCAGGTCCACTCTGACCCAGAGTGGTAGTACCTGTTAGGGTCCCAACCATGGGTTAAATAGAAATCGACTTTAAAAAAATATATTCTATTAAAAACTTTTTCTTCAAAATCACTGGATTTAGCATTAAATAACCTGAAAAGAGTTGATATGCCATAAAACAAAAACGACCTTTGGTATTCTGGTTTCCTTCCTCCTCACACATCTCTCATCATTCTCACAGACTTTTTTTGAATCTCTTATGCCACTCAAAAACTGATGCTCAATTCATGCAAGATGGTCCAAAAGCAGTCTGGAGCATTCCATACGTTTCTGTAGCATTTTTTCCAAGTTTAAAACAGCATTTTATTGCATATCGTTCTTCTAAAGTGTCCTCATGTCCAGATTGCATTTTTTTAATTCTCCAGCTGTGACAATCAGGCTTTAGTAGCATGTATTCCGATTCCTGCTGTAGCTGTTCATTTGAACTTGGAATCATAAAAATTGGTCATCATTTTATAAGCTGTATAGCAATAACATACTGAATTTTTCAAGAGTGTACGACAATTTTAAATGCCTGTACAAAAAAAGTCTGAAAACTTATTGAAGGCACCTTGTATGAACTAAGTCTGGTGGTTTATGGCAAGTTTTAAGACAACTCCTTTGATTTATGATTCTGAATTTTTGAGATTAGGATTGATAATTTGGATTATTTGTACTACTGTTCCCATCTTGACTGTTATTCGCACAACATTTCAGCCAATGTAACCTCCGACCTTCTTCAGGTGTATCTTGTCAAATTCTGGAATCTTTTTGTCGAAGTCTAGAATGCACACAATATTTCAAATGGAACATTTTATTTAATCTACGGGGTCAGCATACGTTCATTCTATCAGCCATGATTGGATAAAGTCTTTAGTAATTCGCAATTGTAATCTTCGTATTACCCTCACTTAGAATTGTAAAACATTTCTGTTGCAATATTTTTGACTAAGTGTCCCTCACAGTTGGAAGATTCTATTTATAAACGATGCTGCTGGGAACTGACGTATCAAATTAATTCACGTTCTGCTACCAACCAATCAGAAACCAGAATTGTTCCATAAAAATTAAACTTTTTTTAGCAACCTTGCATGTGTTTTCTTTGTGTCAACACAGGAAGAATCTTTTGCTCTGTGGTTTCCAACTCAAGAACTGTCTACTGAAAAGCAGCCACCTCCAGGACTTGTATAGAATAACCATCAGAAACTGTTCTGAAAGTAAACATGGCTTACAACTCAAGAGGTTATGCACCCAGCGTGAGACTTTATTTTGATGGATCAGAATCAAAATTAGAATTGTGGCAAGTGAAATTCTTAGGATATCTATGAATCCAAAAGCTACACAAAGTACTTCAGGCACAGCCTGAAAACAGAAACGATCTCAACTTTATTGAAAAGAACGCAACTGTCTTTGCGGAATTAATACAGTGCTAAGATGACCGAAGTCTATCACTGGTAATGAGAGAAGCCCTGGACGATTACTGCAAAGCATTGAACATATTAAGAGAGCATTATTTATCGAAAGGACAACCCAAAATTATCTCTTTATATACTGAACTGACCTCTAAAACGAATGGAGGCTGAAACCATTACAGATTATATTATAAGAGCCGAAACCACCGCAAATTCTTTAAAAATGTCTGGATAAGTTATTAGCGACAGTCTGTTAATCTCCATGGTCCTCAAAGGGTTACCGAGTGATTTCAAGCCATTTACCACTGTGATAACCCAGAAAGAAAAACCTATGATTTTTAGTCAATTCAAGCTGGCACTCAAAAGTTACGAGGAAACTGAGAAAATGATCACAGAAAAAAAATGAATCTACAAATATTATGAAATTTAAAAATGCACGCATAAAAACACCAAAATTAAATTATACCCATGCCTGGAATAAAAACTTTGCCAAGAACAATTTTTCTCCTAAGAAAAGTACGAAAATTATTTGCTATAATTGTGGGAAACCTAATCACCAGAGTTTCCAATGTAGGGACAGGACTTTCAAAGGAGACTCCATTAAAAATGTGGAGAGCTCCGTTAGTGAACATACATTTTTATTTTCATGTACGTTTGACACTTCAACAAACAATAATAATTTTCTCGTGGACTGTGGTGCAACGGCACATGTGATTACGAAGGAATCTGATTTTATCAATTTTGATCCCAACTTTAAGCCTCAGAATTATTTTGTAGAACTCGCTGATAGCAGTCAAGTAAACGATATTGTTTTGAAAAGGAGCGATGCTAAAATCTCGCTAAGGAACAATAAAGGTGAACTTTATTTCTGTATTCTATAGAACACTCTTCTAGAATACATTATTATTAAAAATTTAAGTATGAAAAGCTTCAATTTATATTATTCTTCTTTGTTTTATTGTATTTTATCTTTTATTATACTGGCCAATCAAAATGAACAATATATTTTAACCTTGCAATACGCTATCACATTTACATTTTCTTAAGCTTATTAATATATAAGTATGATTGGGATTAATTTTTGCTTCTATGTTTATTTTCTTTTTCTTTTTAGTTTAGTATAGAAGACTTGCAGAAATGTCCAAATCAGACCGACTGCTGGGATGGTGTTCGAAATTACCAGGTAGGTGTGAAGGTTTTTCATTTGATATAAGTAAAATTAAGTCTGTCTTCTGTCTGCTCAACATTCAGAAACTACTTGTTAATTTCTATATAAATAACCTCTGACCCAAGAAGTGTCATAGGTTTATAAACTTAACCAAGGTCAACCCTGACCCATGAAAAGTCAAGGTCTGAAAACAAAAAACAAAAAACAAAATGGAGGCATGATATGATTGGAATCAACGGTTTTATGTTAATATAATTGTGACAAAGAGTTCTATTCAAAAAAGACATTTAAAAAGTTTATGGATGAAAATATTCCATACTAGCTGTACTTATGTGCCATCACTTTGAAGTAAAAGATAAAATGACTGACTTGTTTTCAAAGAAACAGATATATAATATTTTTTTAATAAATAATAACAATTATTTTATACCTACAGACACTAGTGTATCATGCTTACACAATTATCGTTGTAGGAAGTGATAATTATTGCTGATCGGAAAATTCAAACCCAATCAATCACCCTTGACTTCGTAGGTTCACATTCTACCTAAAGGCCACCGGCAATTAACTCAAGACTTGAAGGAAATTAAATGCCTATGAATTACAAGTCAATGGGCATGTACAGTAAACGGTCAGAGAGTATTCAACAATGAGAAGTCACAATATTACATTTGTGCTAAAATTGACTGCTTTTTCTTAATAATTTAAATAGGGCTTAACTTCCTGTTATTACTATAATATTTTAAAAACATTAACAATTATTATTATTATTATATATGTCACTTGAACTATACCAAAGAAACCAATTGAGATTATCAGCTATTAATCTATGGACATAAAAATCCTGACTGAATAAGAAATCCAGCATCTGGTATGAATTTTAATTTTAGAAAATCTTGAGTTGTTCATAATCACAGCATGGAACCTTGTATCTGAATGGACATTAGTTTTTCTATGCTTTTCTAAATAGTTTCCCTTTACAGGCCTGCTGTCAATAGCATGCAGCTATGAACTCCATTAAACATGCAACGTTGTGTGTGTTTTCACTAAGAAAATACTAAACAAAGAAAAGCAAGTGAGAGCTTATTTCAATCTTATGTTATGTAGTAGTCTCAACAAAGTTATTGGTTATTGTTATGTTCATCTTCGTCGCCAACTGTTATGTTGCAGGTTGAACCAAATAACGTATAAGGCAATACAAATGAAGACTCAACAAACAAAGGTAGATCAATAAGAAGTGTATTAGGAAAAGTATATTTACAGTATATTTACATAATGGTTGTCAAGTAAGAGAGTCTTGGCTGGAGAACATATCTGCTCTCGGCTCGACCTTCGGTGGCTTCTGGTTAACACACACTCAGACTAACCGAGTCTTACTATTTATGTGTAATATTATCCACATATGTAAATGAGTGGGTGCCACCACAGCAGCTATGTGGCATATAAATATAAAAAGTAACATCATGCATAACCAGTTGTGGAACTTTACAGACTTTTGTATATGGAGCCACTAAGAACATAAATCCCTACATTTGTTTAACAGGGCTCTATGGACAAATTTATCTTTAGTTGGCCTTTGACAACTAAGTATTCTTATTTACTAGCCAAAGAGAAAAGTTGCTAGCCAAACCCACATAATTTTTGGAATGTGACATCTTCGTTCCATGGCAAGTACATACATAATAAAGATTTTTCTGTATTTGTTTTTTTTTTTAATAAGTGTAATTCTAAATATGCACGAAATTTTATGTTGAGAAGTGAAGACATAAACTTTCAAATTTCTTCAGATGTTTTTAAACAGTCTTTGTTTAAAAAAAAAAAGAATATATTGTTCTAGTAAACCTTATAGTTTAAATAATTCGACTTTGTGGTTGTTTTATTAAAAAATAAATAAAGATTGAAAAGATATTTTTTCACTCAGTAACGAGCTTTGGAAGATTGTCGGTGAAAGAAATACAATCGTCAAAAGGCTTTTTATTATTTGTAATTGCCACTTGGAAAAATCACTCACAAATGCGACTGTAAAGTCCTGTTTAAGTAGACGGTGTTATAGTTATCAGCATGAGTATGTTCTGTTCAAGTTAAATTGTGACTAAAGAAAGTCATTTTTTCCTGGTTTTACTGGATATTAATTTCTCCAAGCCATTTCCTGTTTTGGACGTCATAGGAAATAGATGATGTTGGTTAATTTGTCGATCCCACCCAATTACATTTCCTGCTTTCTTATTTGTTTCATTCCATTTTGGCACAATTTTTTTGATAAAAATAAAGATAAACTGAGTTTTTTGTACAATTCCAAAAATGTAGGGCAAAAGTAAAATATTGCTTTTAAATATAATTAATAAGAATATTCGTAAACTGATTTTTTTTTTTTCAAATGTGTTTATTTACAGAAACGTTTTCGTAAAAATAATCAATATTGAATGTAACATGAATTTTTTACATATAAATTAAAAATATATGGAAAAGAAAATGAATGAATACTTTTCTTTGTCTAGTATTTTCTTACAGTGAAAACACACGCAACATTGTATGTTTAGTCGAGTGCAGAGCTGCATGCTATTGACAATAGGTCTGTAAAGGGAAACTATTTAGACGTAGGGACAAACCCAACAATATGTATCCCTACATTTATAAATATCCTTCCTTTGTAATAACATTCTGTGTACAGTTATTGTGCATTATATTGTTTCTTAAAGCCATTCAACACAGGTTATCATGTAAAACAGATGTTAAACTGAATATGAGGAGATGATATAAAAAAAATGGCTATCAACAAATAATATATAATTGCTAGGAATAATGAATGCATGTGTTTTCTAATGGTATTAATGAAAGTGGTTTTACTGCAAATTAAACTACATAAAAAAGTAGATGGTGTTAGTTAATTTGGTGACCATGGCCAATTATGTTCCTTTAATCAATCTGAAAACCTTGCTAATATCACATGTTCTTTACTTAATCTGTTGCCATTCTTGCCGCTATATAACATGTCCTATACTGCTGAAGATCCCAGTAATATTATATGTCCTTTTCTTAATCTATTATGTATTCTTTACACATCATGGATAAAATTGTTATTATTGTTTTACCTACAACTGGCATGTGTTTTCTGGATTACTGCTGGAAAGACATATTGTCAGAAATGAATGACAGAATGAAGATGTTGGAGTGGTTTGCTAGACATGGCCTAATTCTTTTCTGTCAAACTCTTTGAAGTACTTGGTAAAATTCAGTTGTTAGTTACACTTTTTTGGGGGATTCAAGGTTCAATCTTTAGTACAGGCAACATTCAAAATACAATTACAAATTATTTAGGATTTCTATCCAGTCATGATTGATGGAACAAGAGTATGCTATCCCTGTGGATTAAATAAAACTTCAAAATTCAGTGCAGGTTTCTGAGTTTGATATAAATAATTCCCATGTTCAGCAAGATACACTTTAAGTAAGTTGGTGACGACATTGACCAAAACGTTGTGAAACTAACACTCAAGATGAGAACAATAGTCCAAAGAATTTTAATAATACAAATAATCAATCTTCATCTCAAAAATTTCAAAACAATGTTTTTTTTTTCTTAGTAGTCCATTTTTCTTTTTTTATTAAATCATTTATCTTTTCCGCCATCATCCTGTTGTCACATCACCACAAATTAAACTCAAACTTCTCTCTTCAAGAGCTCAGACTCAACTCCTTAAAACGTTATTCTTATTTTCTCACTCTCTGTCATCGCAGTTTGAGACAACACACTCGACTGTTGTAAACTTGATATCCCCAAACTAAAAATGTTGGCTCTAATCTTCCAATTTTACTTGATCCTCTTTTTCTTTTTTTCCCTTTTATAACAATACCCATCTTACTTATCTTACTGCTGTGAAACCGTTACAGGAGGGGTGAGGGCACAAGTTAAGAAGACAGGAGACCATGCAACAGCTGCTACTACAGCGAAGGCCAACAGCTCACCACCCTTTATCCCCCTCCCTTTGTTATACACACAATATATATGCATGAGTTGTGGTCTAACATCTTTACTTATCTTACTCCTGTGAAACCATTCCTGTCTCTCGGTTTGTCTATCTTTCTCTCTTTCCCTCTTCTCTGTTTACCTCACTCCTCTTCCTCTATTCTTTATATAATAAACATTGGAAATGGCTGAAAAAAAATGACCCCTTCTGATAAAACCTTGTCCAGCTGACATCCAAATAATAATTTCGTTTTATTTTTAGATACTATACATCCGTAAAAACACCAATCAAGAAAATATAAACTTTGTGCATCTTTAGTTAGAAGTTTTGGACTTTCAGCTATGCATACAATCCTACACATATAGACACTGCCTTTTATGCAATAGAAGATTGGCTGACAGACTTGATGATTTAATTCATAGTTTTTTTGCTAGGAGCAGTGTGTAATATCTGTTTTGATATTACACTTCATATTTTATGTCCTTAGTCAATGAATAAGAAATCCTTCTAGACTGAGGCAATTTATTTATTTATTTTTTGTCCCAATCTAGAGTGACTCTTTTTTGGGGAGCTGAATTTTATCCAAATTAAAAACTGACTTTCTATCTAACTCAGCCCCCATGAGAAGGCAGGTATATAGAAACTATTATTAGATAGATTCAGAGAAACATTTTTTTTTTAATGATGGCATCTTAAGAACAACAATTTTAATCTTTGTTGCTGATATTTGTGTAATCTTATTTTGTTTTTCTTGTATGCGGTCAGAAATATTTTGATCAAAGTTAAATATTAAAATTTACATCCTGCAATCAGAAGTCGTGAAGCTGGTCAAGTGTGATCAGGTTCAACTCTAACCACCCATTTTGTGTGAAGTAGAAAGTTCACTCTTCACTGTACTTGCATCCAGGGTTATCTCGATACATCCTAGTTGGTACATGTCATGGCATATATTAAAAAAACAAAATTTTTATGGTATAATCACTCTAGATAAGGCATGAAGCCACAATATAAGGCGCTAAAAACAAAAAAAAACATTACTTCAAGGTCAAAGTGTTAGATTGATTAATTCTGACCCAGAATACAGCAATACATCTTCCCCACCCCCCTGCTCATGGAATATTTCTACTATTATATAAAAGGAACTTTGTGTGTGTGTGTGTGTGTGTGTGTGTGTGTGTGTGTGTGTGTGTGTGTGTGTGTGTGTGTAAGAGTTTGTTCCCTATGGACTCGAAAATGGCTGGGCTGATTTTTATGGAACTTCACATGTAGGCACTTTATGTGCCTGGTAGTGTTCTTGGATAGGTTTTGTATCGGAATGTGTTCAATAAGTATCGATAATCAAAATAATCTGGTGAAAGAAGCAACAGGTAATTTTTACCAAAGTTAACACTTTCAGCAGCCTAACATCATAAGTGCATTTTTTTTTTTTTTTGATTTATTAACCACCTGATGAAAGCCAGGGAAACAACAACTATAAAGATGAGGATAAACGACCGCAAGTAAATAAATAAAAAATGTACAAATTACGCATCTCAAAGAATTCCAATAATTCAATAATCACAAGTGCATTTAAGAAGTTATATTATCACACAAGTCGAAAGGCCCGACATATAAAATCAACAGTAGCTTATTTGATATGACAGAGCCACGTTCGAAATTAATGTTTCTGTTTAAAGCACGATTGCACCATAATACTTGACTTTTTATGTTAAACTTTAATTCAAACTATTATATATTAAAAATGATTTTATAAAAATCAACAATAGGTTCTCTACAGTGGTAGACCACAATGTATTGTGGACTAAGTCATTGTGGGAAGACATGTGAAAATCAATCGATTTGATTGGAAAATGGGTGACTTCACTGATTTCAATGACAATGAAAACATCGGAGTGTGAAATATTCGTTGATCATCATTCTATCCCTGGGCAACATCAGGTCTCCCTGCTAGCGAAAACTAAATGGCAAAATAAGGGTCCCTTTTCTACTCTCCTTGTCATATATGGATGACATGAGTTGTTTGGTGGATTTACTGAACTTTGGAGGCAAATGGCTGGATAAATCACGGTTGAAAGATGACCTATCAGTAATCCTTGGATAAATCGGGAATTCAAATTATTTGGATTTTTCTGACTACTATTCTCATCTTGAGTGTTATTCTTCAGGTCTATCTGAAGAATGAGAAATACAAGAGTCTTATTCTAACATTGAATAACAACTTTATTGATCATCTTCATTAGTATGACTTGAATGAAAAGAATTAGTATTGGGAAGAGTTCCTGTGTAGAGACGTTGATGAAAGATTAGACAGACCTGTTGAAAGAGATAATTCATAGATACGTGTTGAAGTTGGTAGTCGGAGCGTGCATCTATGTATGGACAGAGACGAAAGATTAGAGAATCCTACGGTAGAAAGAGTTCATGTGTGTACCGCATTGAAGTCCGTGTGGCTTGTGTGTTTTCTTGTTGATCCAGGACTAAAGCACCCAGGCAAGGTCGTGCCCCAACGGGGGAGTTTGTTATCAACAAGAACCAGGAAAGAAAGAAGGATTTGCTATGTGTTTAACTTTTTATAAACTCAGTCATGTTGTCAACTTCTCTAAGTGATGGTCTTTGATTGGATAAGCCGGAAAGGAAGTTGACCACTACAACCAATCAGCAATAATATCATAAAGCAAAGATATTTAAAATCCTAAGCCGTGAGTATCTCTGCTCCTGCTGCTACATATCCTGTTAAACTCAATAATTTTTCTGTCAAACTTGGGAATCTGCATAGAATTTCAAGTAAGACCCTTTATTCAATCAATGGGAGTAGCATGCTCCCATACCATCGGTTATAGCCAGGTAAAAGTCCAAAGTAATTCATGATTGTATTCCGAGTATCGCCACACTGAGGATTGAACCTTCAACCTCCAGAAGGGTATCACTAACAACTGAATTGTACCAAATACTTTATCCACTACGCCATGGACCTTTCTACTTGGCTATGGGTGATGGCACAAGAGCATGTTAACCCTGTGGATTAAATAAAGGGTTCCGTTTGAAATTCTGCACAAATTCCCAAGTTTGACAAGAAAGGTTCCTGAGTTTGAAGAGATACACCTGAAGAAGGTCAGAAGTTACATCAGTCGGAATGCAAAACTGCAAAAAGTAACATCTTAAAAACTGAAAAAATCAATTAGAAGATCGATTATTTCTGAAGATCAAGTATAAAAATAATATAAAATATTGCTTCCCCCCCCCCCAACAAGTGAAGAAAAAAAAATGAAAACTTTCATCAAAAATTAAAGCACAAATATTTTATATTATTTTTATAATTGATTTTCAGTAAAGAATTTCTAATTGCTATTTTGGATTCTTCGGACTCCTGTTCTCCTCTTGAGTGTCATTTTCACAACGTTTAGGTTGATGTAACCTTTGACATTCATCAGGTGTGTCTTGTTGAACTTGGGAATTTGAACGGAATTTCGAATAGAACCCTTTATTTACTTCACAGGGTAGTATGCTCTTGTTTAGTCAGCCATGATTGGATATAGGTCCTAAGTTATCCACAATTGTATTCTTTGGTCGCCCACACTGAGAATTGAATCTTCCACCATTCAGGAGAATGTCACTTTTACAATTGATTTTTCCAAGTACTCTAATCTCTGTATCTGAGAAAGATTGCCAAGTTTGACAATATACACCTGAAGATCAGAAATTACATCAGCTGAAACTTTGTGAAAATGACACTCAAGATGAGAACAGTAATCCAAAGAATCCAAAGAATCCAAATAATACGAATAATCAATCCTCATCTCAAAAATTAAAAAACGTAATCTTCTAATTGTTTATTCAATGAGTTTTCTTGTTACACCAAGTTTTTAGGATGTTACTTTACTTACATACATACATACATATATATATATATATATATATATATATATATATATATATATAACAAAATAAAGACAACAAAGATTGGATTGATAGCAACAAGTAGTATATTTTCATTGTTCATTACAATTGTTTCGAAACCATTTGGACAATTTCAAACCTTATATCATTTGAAAATATTCACAAGAACGGCCTCCATTCAGACGTTACGAAAAACACTTGTTTTAAAAAAAATCCACAACAAACGGAAAATGGAAAAAAGCTCTGAAGGAAGAAATGTAGGTAAATTTTTTAACACATAGTTTTCTTTAAAAGGAAAATGGATGCCATATTGTTCATGAAAAAAAGTGTCTATAAAAACAAGTGTCTCAACGTCTGAAGAAAGGCTATTCTTGTGAGTATTTTCAAACTATATAAGGTTTGAAATTGTCCGAATGGTTGTGAAACAATTGTAATGAACAATGAAAATATACTACTTGTTGCTATCAATTAAATCTTTGTTGTCTTGATTTTGTTAAAACAATATATGAATGCTCGATTACAAAAACTGGTAATTTTGAAGTTTACAAATTAAGTCACCTTATACTGACTTACAATTTATTGGTATATAAACAATTACCGAATTCTCAATTACAATTTACATAAACATAATAAAATTCGGAATATTATAAATAAAATATATATATATATATATATATATATACACTCTTTGTTTTTACATAATCAGTAAAAAGTTGCTACACAGTCATGAACAGGTTTCAGCCAGCTAGTTACCAGTAACTGGAGACCTCTTCAAGCAATACAGCTTATACAAAGTTTTCGTATAAACTGTATCATCTAAAGAGGGCTCTAGTTACTGGTAAGTAGCTGACTGAAACCTGTTCATGACTGTGTAGCAACATATTACTGCTCATGTAAAAATAAATAAAGAGTATACCCTGCTCTACTTCGGTAAACCTCTGTCAACTTCATTGGTTACTTAACCTCTGGAAAACAATACCCTCATATATATATATATATATATATATATAAAATTTCATTTGAGGACTGGTTTTTTCTATGGAAAGTGGCCATTGAAGTTACCTGACAAGGACTTCTAATTTTAACCAACCATTTGTCTAAAACATTACCATGTCCACTGTCGCGACCATATAAATTTATTTATATTAATGAAAATATACCTTGCTCATCTTTTATTGAGCACTCTTAATAACCTCATTAAATTCATTAGTTATCACTCTTGAATATCTTTAATCTGGTGTGTGTGTGTGTGTGTGTATATATATATATATATATATATATATATATATATATATATAATCTGTAGATCTACAGTAATAATTAGTAAGATTGTACATATAAAACAAGAATAGGTTTAAGGCTCTCAAAATTTATCTTAGAATTGTCTGCAAGGACCTGTAGTGTAAAATTCAGTTGTAAATGACCTTCTGAAGGTTGAAGGCTCAATCCTCAGTGCGAACAATACTCAGAATACAATTGCAAATTACTTAGGACTTCTATATGGTCAAGGCTGACAGAACAAGAGAATTCTACCTCCATAGATTAAAAATGGATTCCATTTGAAATTCCATGCAGATTCCTGAGTTTGAGTTTGATAAGATACACCTAAGAAGGTCACAGATTACAATTGGCTAAAATGTTATGAAAATAATACTCAAGATGAGAACAGTAATCCAAATATGAATTATCAATCCTCATCTTAAAAATTCAGAAACGTACGATCCTGATTTTTTTGGGGGGTGTGGGGGGTGGGTGTTTTGTCATAAATTAAAATGTTTCTATTTACTATATATGGAATAAAAAGTGAGACATGTAGAAATGCTTTAAAAAGTAATATTCGATTTTGACATCTGAATAAATTTAAATTTCTAATGGAACATATTTTTTATTAATGTTATGCCCTCTCTCCCTCTTTCTGTCTTCGTCTCCATCTGTTGCCTCTCCATATAGAGAAATGTTATCTTTTTTTTTTTTCTTTTTAAACTTTTTTATTTTATGAACGAGATATTGTTTTTACAAAAATTAATTTTTTAAAATAGTACCTGATTTATATTACTTGTATTGATCAAACTATCGTTTTCATCTTAAGTGTTATTTGTGCAATGTTTCAGCTGGATTAGCCTTTGATCGTCCTCAGGCATGTTGGTTGTTGTTTGGAAAAGAAAAGAGAAAAGTTACTGACTCCATAGATATTTTCGTATTCTTTGAATTAGCCTGTATTTTATGGTTATTATTTCTTAACTATAAAATACGGATGAACTCAAAGAGTACGAAAATATCTACAGAGCCAGTAACTTTTCTCTTTTCTTTTTCAAACATGCCTGAGGACTGTCGAAGGCCAATCCAGCTGAAACGTTGCACAAATAATACTTAAGATGAAAACAATAGTCTGATCAATCTATATATCTATAAAAGTGAACGTGTCTGTCTGTCTACATTTCCCTACACAATAACTCTGTCAATTTTAAGTCTACAGGCTCGAAATTTGATATACAGGGTACTGAGATTTGGGAAAATCTTTGTAATCCGTTTTCAACCAGAAATTTGGCTGTTAAGGGGTCAAAGTTCAACGATTTGACCTTTGAGAACTCGACCAAACTTCCACCAATTTTGGGTATAAACATTTGAAATTTTAGATATAGGTTCCTTAGACATGGATCTAACTTAATAACTTGATTTGAGCCCAAAACAATAAATGTTAAGGGGTCATAATAAGGGTCAAAGTTTAAAAAAAATTTGATCTCTGCCGTCTCTACTAAATTACTTAGAAAATTTCTGGTCTAAACATTTGAAATTTTACATAAAGGGTATTCAGAGATAGGGCAAGCTTTTTAATCGGTTTGGGTCGAAAATTTGAGCTATCAATATATAAATGTATGTGTTGCAATATTTTGAACCTGATAATGGGGTATGATCCCACACAGTCGGAAGATTCTATTTATAAACGATGCTGCTAAGAACTGACGAATCAAATTAATTTACGTTCTGCTACCAACCAATCAGAAACCAGAATTGCTTCATAAATATTAAACCTTTTCTGGAGCAATTTCACATGTTCTTTCCCGGGTTTCGACACTGTAAGAATATTTTGTTCTGTGGAACTGTCTACTATAAACAAGTCACCTACCAGGACTTGTGTGTAACAGCGAACCATCTGAAACTCAAAATGGCTTACACTTTTACAGGTTATGGGCCCAGTCTGAATCCGAAAAACCTAATTTTAGGGGATTTCTTGATTTTCTAAATACTAACTTCTGTTCTTTAGTTCCTTTTAAATAACGTAGGACTTGTTTAGCTCTGTTTAAATCCTTCATTGTCGGTCGTGATAATTTTTGTGACAGTTTTGTTACTGTACAGCACACGTCGGGCCTGGTTGCAGTCATCAAGACTACCTATAATCTCGCGATATTGTGTGTCATTTATTATTTCAGATTCTGTGTGTATACTTTTTATTAATATCATTTTCGACCGGTGCAGAGCGTTTCTTGCACTCTCCCATTCCAAATTTTAATAGTATTTTGTTGATGTACCTCGATTGAGTCATCGTAACAAGTCCTTTGCTTTGAGTAAATTCTATCCTCAGAAACCAGGATATTTTGCCAAGATCGGTCATTTTGAATCTTTTACTTAATTTGTTCTTAACATCAGTCAACATTATGTCACAATTTGATGCGATTAAAATATCCTCAACCCACAAAACCAAAATCAGTAGTTTATCGTCTTTGTGTTGGGTATATAAACAGGGGTCTACAGCGCATTGTCTAAATTGTTGTTTAATAATATAATCATGGAACACTGTGTTCCAATACTGAGCACTCTGCTTTAGACCATATAATGACTTGTTAAGTCGCCACACGCTATTTTTATTTTTCATTATAAATCCCTCTGGAGGGGTAATATAAATTTCACAGTCTATTGGGGCATTTTCCACTGAATAGCAATAGTCGATTTGATAATCTTTTATATTGTCGACCACAAAAAAATCGGGTTGTCTTCTATTTCTTTTTGGGATATCTCTCGACTTTATCATCATCATCATCATCATCATCGACACTCGTCTCCGTCATTTTTATTCTTTTCGTTTATTCTAATTATTTGAGGTAATATAATTCCATCCTCTTCATATGACGGGTTTTCGTCTTTACAATTAAATGTGTCTGAATTTTACACACTGGATTCTTTTTATTTTTTTTTTCGGGAAAAAATATTAAATTGGCTGGACTGTTTTTATCGTATCAAAGAAATATACCTCTGTCAGCTTTAATATTCAATTTACTCTTTTTCTCTATATATGCGAAGCAAGTTTAACTAAATGTATGCATTCTGCTTAAATTTTTTTTTTTTTTTTTTTTTTTTTTTTTTTGTATTCATAGTTTGTCATCTTCCCCTCCGTACAGACGTCGCAGTTGAAGGTTTTTGATGTTTCGCATTCCATCAACTACAGTCGGCAACTTTTTGATATCAGAAATATTGCAGTGTTCAAGAATTTTATGCCATGTTTGTAGATCATGGCAGGCGTTGTTGATGGGACTACGCTATTTAAATAATATAGTCGTCCATTTTCTTTAATGTCGAATACAATTCCATTCGGGCACACCAGCCCCGATTTATTGGGGCCAAAGTTTATATCTGCACATTGTCCCATGGCAGCCTGCATAGAAAATATATTTTGTTTAAATTTTGGGACCAGAAGAGCGCTTTCCTGAATACCAAAACACAGTTCATCCTTATTGTTCTTTAGCGAGATTTTCGCATTGGCTCTTTTCAAAAACGATATCATTGACTCGACTCCCGTCAGCCAGTTCTACAAAATGATTTTGTTGCTTAAAGTTGGGATCAAAATTGATAAAATCAGATTTCTTTGTAATCACATGTGTCGTGGCCCCACAACCGACAAGAAAATTATTATTGCTTGTTGACGCATCAAATGTACACGAAAATAAAAAAATGTATGTTCGCTAACAGAGCTCTCTACATTTTTAATGTAGTCGCCATTTTGAGTCCTGTATCTACATTGGAAACTCTTGTGCTTAGGTGGTCCAATTATAACATAATTTTTGTACTTTTCTTAGGAAAAAACCTGCTTTTGGCAAAGTTGCGTTTTTTATTCCTGGCATGGGTTTTTCTTTCTGGGTTATCACGGTGGTAAATGGCTTGAAATCACTCGGTAATCCTTTAAGGACCATGGAAATTAACAGATTGTCACTTATAACTTCACCAGACATTTTTAAAGAATTTGCAGTTGTCTCGACTCCTATAATATAATCAGTAATAATTTCGGCTTCCATTCGTTTTAGAGAGGTCAGTTCAGTGTATAAAGAAATAATTTTGGGTTTTCCTTTCGATAAATAATGCTCTCTCAATATGTTTAATGCTTTGCAGCCGTCGTCCAGGGCTTCTCTCATTACCAGTGATAGACTTCAGTCATCTAAACACTGTATTAATTCCGCAAAGACAGTTGCGTTCTTTTCATTGAAGTCGGGGTCGTTTCTGTTTTCAGGTTGTGTTTCTAGTACTTTGTGTAGCTTTTGGATTTGAAATGGCAAGATGCCTACTCATTGAATCAAAACTCCCTAAAAGCCTCTGGACGTATGCACTTATGGCGGCAGCCTATATACGCAACAGGTGTTTTAACAAAACACTATCTAAAACTCCATATGAATCTTTCTGCGGTAAAAAAAAAAAAAAAAAGAAAAATCCTATCAATGGTGCATTGGGACTTGAACGGTCCCGTAGAACTGATGGCCATAGAACATTATTGATATGTGTTTAATTTCGTAGATGACCACTCAGGTTTAATAATGGTTTACTTTGTAAAGAACAAATCTGATACCCTGCTAGCAACTAAGAAATATCTAGCCGACATGGCCCCCTACGGTGAAATCAAGTGTATTCGCTCTGACAACGGTACGGAATTCACCTATAAAGACTTTGAACTTTTATTAATGAACCATCGTATCAGGCATGAAACATCAGCTCCTAGATTGCCACACCAAAACGAGACTGCTGAACGTGCGTGGCGGACACTTTTTGAAATGGCAAGATGCCTACTCATTGAATCAAAACTCCCTAAAAACCTCTGGACGTATGCACTTATGGCGGCAGCCTAGATACGCAACAGGTGTTTTAACAAGACACTATCTAAAACTCCATATGAATCTTTCTGCGGTAAAAAAAAAAAAAAAAAAATCTTTGTAATTTTCCTTTTTGACGTTTGAACACAATTAAAAATGGCGTCTTTTTAAATGCTAAAATTCTAAGATCAAAATGATTTCTAATTGTTTGTTCTGCTAAAAAATAAATATATATTTTTATATTTACTTAGACATAACAAAAAATTAGAAATCATTTTGATCTTAGAATTTTAGCATTTAAAAAGACGCCATTTTTAATTGTGTTCAAACGTCAAAAAGGAAAATTACAAAGATTTTTTTTTTTTTTTTTTCCTATATATAAAAAGAAAAAAAAAATAGTCCTGGACAAGACGTTAAACTGTATCCATTTTATTTGTATTAACACTTTAACCTACTAATACTTTTGCTTAGAAAAAAAAAAAAAATCTTTGTAATTTTCCTTTTTGACGTTTGAACACAATTAAAAATGGCGTCTTTTTAAATGCTAAAATTCTAAGATCAAAATGATTTCTAATTTTTTGTTATGTCTAAGTAAATATAAAAATATATATTTATTTTTTAGCAGAACAAACACAAGGGACTTCCCCATTATAAAAATAGGGAGGATGTTGCAATATTTTGAACCTGATAATGGGGTATGATCCCACACAGTCGGAAGATTCTATTTATAAACGATGCTGCTAAGAACTGACGAATCAAATTAATTCACGTTCTGCTACCAACCAATCAGAAACCAGAATTGCTTCATAAATATTAAACCTTTTCTGGAGCAATTTCACATGTTCTTTCCCGGGTTTCAACACTGTAAGAATATTTTGTTCTGTGGAACTGTCTACTACAAACAAGTCACCTACCAGGACGTGTGTAACAGCGAACCATCTGAAACTCAAAATGGCTTACACTTTTACAGTATGTATGTATGTTTGCATGTCTGCCTAAAACTTTCAACAGAGGCGACGGATTTTCACAAGATCAGTATCATTTGAAGCTCGACCCTTCAGACGAAAAATTGGCTAAAAACATTAATTTCTTCACCCTCAAACTGGACACTTTTCTACAGTGAGGGGCCGCTTTTTTCACCGATATTTTCAAAAGTCATCCCCTCTTTTCGATTGTCTAACCTTAATTTAAACCTATGTCACTCCCGGTTTGGCGGTGGTCGTAATAATAAAGATGTTACATTTTTTTCCCGTTCTTTTCCTCCTTCACGATACGGGTTCGAGCCTGCCTTCCTACTACCACTTTTTTTTTGTTTTTTGCTCAACATACACCTCTAAACACCCGGGCAACACCGGGCTTAAATGCTAGTGCAAGTAATATAAGCAATCATCCCTCATATTAATGCATATAAACTAGAAGAATACCCATTATGTAATGTTCTCGTTAATATGTTAACATATCGCAAGGAACATAAGAAAGGAAGAAAAAAGAAATTCAACTTGCAGTTTCAGGTTTTAACAAAGCACCTTTATTCCTCGTTTCTCCCACCATGCGTGGCGTCACTGTGTCTCTAGCGTAGTCCTCCTCTTTAGCATAATCGTGATCATCGGTTTGTACACACATTCTTTTTTTTTATAATCTTTTTGTTTTTCTTTGCTGTGATGTCACTTCACACACAGCTTGGTCATTTGCATACAGCTGCCATACGCACGTCTGTGCTCTGTTACAATTATAGGACGGGTAAAATTAATTCCATGAACAGAAGAGTTTTGCACCAGTTCAATGTCCCCTTATAAAAATTAAAATCAAAATATAATGATACTAAATCTTAGAATCCTTATTCCAATTTTTATCAACATTCATTACTTGATTTTTATTCTGGAAAATATCTATTTCAAAGCTTAGCTTAAAGGGTCTTCAGAAAAAATTGAAATTCAGAGAACCTTGCTTTATTTTTGTCTAATGATTATGGATCAAATTTAATGCAAATCTGAAATATTTGAATTTGCATCTGGGAAGTTATGCCACCTAAAATCCTTTTAAAGAAACTACAAGAATGAAAATATTACACCTGTTTGATATTGAATACATCTTTCATGAAACCAGACAGAACAGTTTCTTTGTTTGCTTTTTTGTAGCTCTTTACCAAACCTTCCATCGCCATCTTAGACTGAGTCAAAATGTCAGACAACAGCAGCAGCATATTTGAAATGCCATTAGTTGGTATCTATTGTTAAAATTTCACAAAATTCAGAGGTAACTGAATTTTTATGAAGGTTTTCCTTTTTGACCCCTTTTTGCATAAAACTAAAGTAAACTAAATACAACCCACATTACCCATTTTTACGCTTTGCAAATATTGTTCCAAAATTAAGGCCTCCTTATTTTTAAACTCAAAAGCTAAAACGTTGAAGAGCTACAAAGATGGGAGTGTTACCATTAAAATGAGCAACCTTTTGTGCTCTAGAATTTATTTTTTTACATAGTCACCATCATTCTCAATGTGCTTTTGCCAGCCTCTTTTAATGCCATCAGTTGCAAAAGTCTGGAGGACGCTTTGTCACTCACATCTCTGTTGCCACTCTGAAATCAATAAACCCATCTCCTAACTGTCCTGAAATCAACTGCATTGACTTTGTAAACAATCAATAGGTACTGGTGAATGTTGATCAGATCAATTTTTTTCTGCATGAAGGAATTCAATAACGTATCTCTCCTTCTGACACACGTCCATGACAGGAATTGCTTTCTTAGAATCTCACACCATGCAACAGAGAGATGAAAATTTCAGGTCATGAATGCATAAGTTAAGTCATTATAACAATGCAATTTGCAATCCTCTAATTTATTCAGGTGCAATAAAAAATAGGAGGCATTACTTTTAAAATGTCCCTCATATATATAACTAGCCTGGGTGCCCGGCGTTGCCCGGAGGTGTGTGTTGAGCAAAAAAAAAAAAAAATGGTACTAGGCAAGCAAGCTTGAACCCGTACCGCGAAGGAGAAAAAGAACGTAGAAAAAAAAGAAAAAACGTTATGTCTTTGCTGTTGCGTCCATCACCAAACCAGAAGTGGTGAAGGTTTAAATTAAGGCTAGTCAATCGAAAAGAGAGGATGACTTTAAAAAATATCGGCAAAAAAAAAAACTTCTCCCTGTAGAAAAGTGCCCAGTTGAGGGTGAAAGAATTAATGTTTTCAGCCAATTTTTTTGTTTATATTTGCCATCCGAAGGGTCGAGCTTCCAAATGATACCGATCTTGTGAAAATCTGTCACCTCTGTCAAAAGTTTTAGGCAGACATACATACATACATACATCATACATTTAAACAGACAGGTGAGATTTACATAATAGATGTAGCAATAATATATACATACACAGATAAGTAACTTCATGTAGTGTCTAACACTAAGGAAGTTAATTCTGTATATATTCAAGCAAAATCTTTATTTATTTATTTAACTTTTTACTATAGATCATCTTAAACAAGGCATATTGCAACTGTGATTAAAGACCATATTTATAAGGAGCATCCTAAATGGGAATTGTGCAGTAATATGTTACATTGCATTTAAATATTTGCATGTTGGTACAGTCAGGAAAATGGAGCAGGGATGGAATACCAAAGGCAAGCAGTCCAGGGAAAGAATTTATTATAGTAGAAAGTTGTCTGACACCTGGGAACCTCTACAATGAAGAATAGAGGAGCATTTGTTGGTCAAGAGTATTTATGTTGAGGGGATACAGGTGCAATGAGTTCATCAGAGCACATTCCGTGAACGTACTTGGATTGGATTCTAAGTCAACTTTAGCTGTCATCCGCCAGATTTTTCTTTTTCCACCACATCTCTTTGTCTAATCGTGTAGGAATATAGCAGTTGCTTTATAGATGACTTCTCCTTGGTGATGGTAAAGGGTATGACTCAGCCAACGTAGACAACTCATGAGGATGACTTGTTAGAGAGAGTTAATTTTGTAGGAGAAACACACTGTGTTGTTTGAGAGGAAGTACTGTCATCAGACACAGAGAATGTGGCGCAGGTAATGATGGTCAAAAGTTCCTAATTCTCTAATGTCTTCCACTCTCTTTGGTTAAGATTCATTGCCACAAAGGAGGAATATTTGCAACAGCACTTAGTAGATCCTTATTTTGGTGCTGCGCTTTATCTTAGATCTTAACTTGAACTGGGAATTCAGTCTGCAGAGCAGACACTTCATTATAATAGCGAAATTCGAAAGATTGAATTTCAAGTAAAATCAATAATATCTACTTAATTGTCATGTCCCAGTAAAATTAGGTAGAAAATTAATTAATAATGAAAACAATTTTCAAAAACAATTAGTGAAAATTGAGTTTTGCTCAATTGGTCCAAGATTTTAGAAAATAGTTACTTCCTTTGTTATGATTCTGTAATATTTGCTGTTATCTCGTTTGAATAAGACACAACACAAATACTAATTTGAAGGATTATTTTATTTTCTGTTAACACTGCGAACATGGTAAGATGACATGAGTATAACAGTCGTCAAAACGTGTGTACTGGACGTCGACGCAATGAACTCTATCTCATTCTCGTTGAAAAGACACCAACGTGCTCTACTTGGATGGTAGCAGCAGGCTGGTAAGGGAGGAGTCAGTAAGCGGGGTGACTAGGTGTAAGAAAAGGTTAAGGAGTGAGAGTTGTTTTTTATACTGTAGGGAAGAGGAAGGTTTAATATGCTGAAGAGGGTGGTAGTAGTGGTTTTGGTTTTGTGACCTAAATCTTTGGTCAGTACAATTCAGTTTTTTTTGTTTGTTTTTTTTTTAAAGAAAACTCAATTTTCATTAATTGTCTTTTAAAGCTTTTTTCATTAATAATTAATTTTTTACCTTATCGTTTTTCATAATTTTTGGATATCTTAACATGACAATTAAGTAGATATCATTGGTTTTACTTGAAATTCAATATTTTGATTTTTTTCAATTTTGTTATTATAACAAAGCAACGCCGCAGAAGTCAACTTCTTCAATAACATCATTGAGTATTATTTGTGTTTTATATATTGAGACAAAGGTGGCAGTGAGTATTTTTATTTATTTTTTTTTATTTTTTTATTTTTTTTGCATTCAAGACATTTATTTTCATCCCAATCCGTGATATAGCACTAATAGCAGACTGGACATCAGCAAATGTTTTTTCACCAAATAGCATGCGATATTACCTGCATGATGTAAGTCTTTAGTGGAAAAGTTGCACACAACAGTGACACCAGGAAACACTTTTAAGGCATTTGAAGTGACCCATTCATTTACACTAGTAAAAAAGAATCTTAAGAAATACTTGGAAATAATCTCTGGAAGACCAAGCTGTAATAAAATACAGCTTGTAGCCATAAAGGAAACATCTATTCTAAAAAGAGCCCTCAGATATAAATCCAAATCATAATGCAATCCAGTGTTAGCTCCGGGAGGAGTTAGCTCCCTTGATCTCTTAAAAATTTATCAAGTAAAATAAATAAAACAAATGAAGCATGCGTGGTCCTCCATGAGTGCACAGTGAATGAGGCATAAAAAAATGACTAAGTTCAGTATTTGCCCCCTCCTTTAGCCCCAAAAGTCCCCAGGGGACGTAAAATCATGGTGAAAATGAACAAACGGTGCAGTTTTAAGCCTTAACATATGTAAATTTGAGTTTTGTACCATGCAAAAAAAGAAATGACTAAGTCCATCATTTGCCCCCCCCCATTTAGCCCCAGAAGTCCCAAAAGCTTCAACATATTTAAATTTGAGTTCAACACCATGCAAAACTGCTAAATAGACATACACAGAAAATTTTGGACAAATATGGTAAAATAGTCCCCAAGATAGTGTTTTTATTAGTCCTAAAAGAGCCCCTGGGACATAGCCAAGTGTTATCACCAAGTATAGACAAACAAAATAATATAGAAATCAGTTAGTTACAATTTTTCAAAAAGTTTTATAAAATTCCAAGGTATCAATTTTTTTTAATAAGCACAAAAGTGTCAATTTTAGCCATTTTAACCCGAAAGGCACCCCTGGAAAATCCGTTCTATTACTTTTTTACTCATATCATGTTTAATGTTTGTGCAAAATTTCAAAAAATTCCCAGGCGTAGTTTTACTCAGTTGTGTTTGCACTTCAACTGGTCAGAGAAAATAAAAAGTACAACTTTCTGGTGATAGTTTAAAGTGTGTTCTGATCGGTTGTCAAGAATGTTGATAAAGATCAACTGCTTTAACTTTCAAAAGCAAACTAACATGTAAAATTGAATCTTGAAATAAGTATTCATTTTACAGTTCTTTAAAGTAAATACAATTTTAATGTGTCATAAAAAAATAATCCAATGGATAAAAGCACATACAAATTCAGGAATATTTTCTTTTCTTTCCAATCTATATTATTTTTTAATTGGACCAGAAATAAGCAAGAAATTGCGAGTTAAATGAATTAAAGGATACATTCATATATTTTCTGCAAATGTAAAATTACAAATGTTAAACAAAAAAATGAAATTAAAAAATGCCAAACAATTATCACTGATAAGTTGAGAATGCAAATATCAATCAATGCCTCTGTTCAGTCTTGAAAAACAAAGGATACCCCCTGTAGTGGCAGCTGTGCATGTAATTGTGAGGCAAGGATTGCTCAATTCTCAACCACACCTCTCCTGAATCAGTGTTGCTTAAGTCCAGTGGCAAGAAGAAATCCAGGACAACTGGAAACAATGCAGAGATAAGCAGAGAATGCTAATATATTAAAACATAATGGTATCTTTTATTTTGGTAGTGATAAAGGATTAATGAGGAAGGAAGATGTACAGGAATTTAATGAGTGATTTTTCTCAGGCTCAAATCACCAACCAACTGAGGATATCCTTTTCAGCTTGTTATTACATAACAATCTATGGCCTATTGCAACATTCACGTGAGACTGTGCTGTCAATATAGCTCCCCCCTCTCTTGGATGGGTGTTTTCTTCTGCTATTAACTTTTCCCAAGGTAGTTCCAATTAATGAATAATTATGTCAAGTTCTTTTTTTTCATCTAGGTGCCTGTCAACGCCATGTGTACCTATTTCTGTCAAATCACCTTTCAGTACCTCCAACAATTATTTTAATTTTTTGACACTTGATCATGTTTTGTTGTTTTCTTCTATCCAGGTGTGTGTCAGTGCCAACTGACCTTTTAATACACGCAGTCTGGATATTTAACGCACTCCTTGCACATAAACTGGTTATCATTTTTTTTTTCAACTTACTCTTTTGTCAGTAAAATCAATTATTATACATTTGTTTTTATTATTTCCTCTCCAGGCTCGAAATTTTATGCGAGACCAAATGAAAGTCGGACATCAAATATTTTTTTACCATAGCAATTGTAAAAATCCTGGTATTGCTGGAATTTGTCAGGTGAGCCAATATTTTTATATTTATATTAGCAGATCTACTTCACATTGCTCAAGATGAAATAAGGAACCGGTGCAAGTCCTTAACTCCATATTCATCACCATTGAAATAAAAAAAATATCAAAACTGAAGGAAAATCTTTATAGTGTACATACCCATGATTGAAAAAAAAATCATGCACCAAAATTTATCCAAGTTGATCAAGTAGTTTTATTTTAAAAACAGCGAATCAAATTTTAAGACTTTATTGACAGTCTCTCTCTACACCATTTTTACAGGACAAGGGAGATGATTTCAAATAATTCAAACTTTTGTGAGATTTTAGAAAGCCATTCTTAACATAGGGAGGGGAGAGGAGGCTTTAGAAAAATCTAAATTTGCTTAAAAATGATTTTCTTTATAAGAATAAAAGTTTTGGATCAATTTACCTGATTTTTGGTACACAATATTTTCTGTCTGTCTGTCATAGGTACATACATGACAAAGATTTTTCTTTATTTTTGTTTTTTCATTGGGTGGAGAGGAGTTATGAACAAGCACCCAGGAAGTTCTATATATTTTCGCACCTAGCTCATAATGCCATATTAACTTTTCATTCTTATTTTTGCATTATATATTATTCAATTTTTGAATTGGGGCTCAAGGATGCATTCAGCGTTGATTGGGAGAGTTTGTCAGTAAAATAAGATTAATTACGCCCGCCCTCCTCCCCTCTTCAAGGCACATTCAGCATTTCTCAAGAACCAATATTCCTCCATGCCCTGAGCATCTTACTTACAAAGTGCCTTCAGTAAATTTCCAGACTTTTTTTTTTTTTGTATGGGTACTTTTATTAATAGTACACCCATGAAACTCTAGTTTCCTTTGAAGTAATCTCCTCCGGCTGCAATGCACTTGTACCGTTCCAACAACTTCAAACCCCATGGAATTCCTCTTGTGTAAGTATGTCGATGAACCTCGTTACAACCTCATTCATCTCCTCAGTTGTCTCATAACGACAGCCTGTCAGGTTTTCTTTTAAGTTTAAGGAAGAACCAAAAGTCACAGGGAACAAGGTCTGGACTATAGGAAGGGTGATGAACTGTCTTGATGCCCATATTGGTCAAATAGTCTGTGATAAGGATTGAGCATCCTTGGGACAAATCTACTGCATATTCAGTTTCAAGTGAATAATTGTGTGTACAGTTCCCACACTGAAACCAAACTGTGCATTTATTATCTCTATAAGCACATGACGGTCCTTATACATGAAATTCTTTATTTGGCCAATTAACTGGTATCCTGACTTCCTTATTCCCCGTATATCTCTCATCATCCCTCACAGACTCCCTGGCTTCCTTTAATCTCTTAAACCACTCAAAAACTGATACTCGATTCATGCAAAATGATTCAAAAGCAGTCTGAAGCCTTCCATATGTTGGTGTGGAATTTTTTCCAAGTTTCAAACAGAATTTTATTGCCTATCGTTCTTCTAAAGTGTCCTCACATCCAGATTGCATTTTTGAAATTCACCAGCTGTGACAATCAGGCTTTAGTAGGGTGTATTCCAATTCTTGCTGTAGGTGTTCATTTGAAGTTAAAATCATAAAAATTGGTCAGTCATCTCATAAGATGTATCGCAATAACATACTGGATTTTCAAGAGTGTACAACAATTTTAAATGCCTGTACAAAAAAAGTCTGGAAACTTATTTAAGGCACCTTGTGCATTTCTATTGGATAATTCAGACTACTGTTTTCATTTTTAATGTTATTCTTACAATATAGCATGCTTTCCCAATTATATTCTTGTAATTTTTTAAAATTACTTAAGACTTCTACCCAGTCGTGGCTGGTGGAACAAGAGCATGCTACCTCTGTGGATTAAATAAAGGGTTCCATTCGAAAGTCTGTGCAGATTCCCTGAATTTGACAGAAAAATTGTCAAGTTCAACAAGATATATCTGAAGAAGGTTGGAGTTTACATCGGCTGAAACGTTATATGGATCTGTAGAAGTCCTAAATAAAGACTTATTTTCTCTCATGAAGAAATGTCAATCTGGTTACACATTAACCAATTAGCTTGCAGGGTTCATTGGTTCTATCTATCCCCGTAAGAACTACTTAGTTCTTTGAGAATCGCAGTCAGTCAGCAAAGAGACTGCCAACAATGAGGAAAGATGTCTCTTCCTCTCCTGTTGCTATCCACTGGATACTTAAGCATAAACTATTTTCGCTTGAAAATAACTGCTGACAGACTTTCTGGCGGCCGACAGACTTTCTGTTTTTCCTTTTTTTTACTTAAACACTGTCCAACTTCTTCCATCGACATTTGATGAAATATATCCTTTCATTGTTGTTATTAAAAAGTTTTGTTTTTCTTTTTGTGCAATGGTTTTCATTACATACTAATATATAGGAGTTGGTCTTAACATCTCCCTTATAGATCTATTTCCAAAACTCTGGGAATACTTTGTAAACAAACAAACATATGGGAACTACAGTCTTATCTATAAATATAAAAACGAAAATGTATGTATGTACGCTTTTCCTCGATGTCCACAAAAGGCTTCTTTCAGAGAAGCGCTCGCTCGGTTTACAACTTAAAACTTTTTATATCATCTATAAATTGTAATATCTCACAGTTAACCACGGAGCTCGCCTGTCTATTTAATTTTATTGACTTTCAAACGTTAATTATTTGATATTTCCCGATCGGCACGTGTTACATTCGGTTTTCGGTATAACAAAAAAGCGAAAGTCGACTCTAATCACTGGCCTAATTACAGTGGTCTCTAGAGAGCTAAGTAACGTTTGATCAATGTCGACTTCGTCATATACGACGGTAGCTTTCATTTTGAGACGAGACACTTCCGCCTAATAAACAGGGAGCGGGTTTTTAAAAACAAACAAACCGATTTATTGACCTCATTAAAAACTGCACAAAATGCTAACTGCTGAATAGCTATCGCCGTCACGTCAATCAAAAACGCGCACCTGTTTTTTTTTTTTTTTTTTTTTTTTTTTCACACTCTACTATTTTCGAACTGCGCGTCGTCAAGGCTTTGTTTTTTTTTTTTGTTTTTTTTTTTTCACCGACACCTGTTTTTTTTTTTACTATGCACGTCAAGGTTTCCG
The DNA here is from genome assembly GCF_053919585.1 of Euprymna scolopes. Lineage (NCBI taxonomy): Eukaryota > Metazoa > Mollusca > Cephalopoda > Sepiida > Sepiolidae > Euprymna > Euprymna scolopes. The sequence goes on along the minus strand of NC_136495.1, from coordinate 60,690,944 downwards.
GTTTTTTTCACACACACCTACAAACACCCGGGCAACACCGGGTACCCCTCGATAATATAAAGAGGAAATATCTATATACATATATCTCTACTATTATATAAAAGTCACTTTGTGTGTATGTGTGGGGAGGGGGGAGTTCCTTCCTCATAGGTTCCACAAAGGCTGGGCCTATCTTTTGTAAATTTCACAGAAAGATAATTTATATGTCTAGTAGTGTTCTTAAATCTGTTTTGTACATAAATTTATACGATAGGTATCGAAAATCGAAAAAATATGGTCTTAAAATAGTTTTTCTCTCTTATGGATAAAATAGATAAAAAAAGAAGAATTTTTACAGGGGAATGTTTTACATTACACTGACCAAGGGAAATAATAAAATCTTAGCAAATCATTTCTTCTTTAAAAAAAAATAAGACGGATTTATTGTTATCTGGAGATATAGCATATAGAGCATTCGACTACTGATCAAATGATCCTTTGTTCAAGCCTGGGTGTACCTCACCATTTTATGTTAATTTTTTCTTATTAATGTTCAATTTACAATAAAAGAAGAGGTACCATTTAAAATCGCTGAAAATCATTTCTTCATTTGCATATTTTAAAACTAAACATTAATCAGAAGTGACTTTTTACAGAGAATTCATCAAGCTCAAATATCAGCTGACTTGATATTGTAAACAAACACAGATGAAATTTGATGAACGACATTATCATTATTATTTTTTTATTTTTTTTATTTTTTGCAAATTAGTCCACCAGATAAATTATTCCTTGTGATATATAATATGCAATAGAGGATTGATTCTATCATAATACATACGCAATCTGCATAAATTAAAAAATGCGACACCAGGCGGCCAGTATGTCGATATGTCTTGCTAAAACTAAAAAATATAAAACAAAACCCTACAAAGTTGGTGTTTTTTATCAGCATTGCCTAGAATGTATATGTAAAATTTACAAGAAAATTTTTATTCTTTAACAATAAGCTGAGCCTGGTTTTGTTGTTATGGGACTAGTTTTTTTTTTTTCTGTAGTTCAAGTATAATTATGTAATAATTTGGAAAGAAAACAATGTAATTATGTAGTAGTTTGGCAAAAGATGCTGAGTTATTTTTAAAAATCTTCTGGAAATGACATAATTTCTCTTCAAATTATAGTAGAAGTGGGAAGGGAAAGAAACTTGATAAGTTTCTGGATGCTTCCTTAATTTAAGTTGGATGGTTTCAGTAGTATTATATATATATATATATATATATATATATATATATATATATATATATATATCAAAATACTGCCTCCTCTGCAGTGATTATAACAGCACCAGAAAAATTAAATATTGTGAATTCTAAATCAGAAATAATATCCAGTTGCAGACACAAAAAAAAATTTAAATATGGAAACACCCTAAACTCTGCCAATAAACCTCCTCCAAACCAGGACTAATATCTGTAACCCCTAAGATCTTGTGTGTGTGTGTGTATATATATATATATATATATATATATATGTATATTATATATATAATGTGTATATATGTATATTATATATATAATGTGTATATATGTATATTATATATATAATGTGTATATATGTATATTATATATATATAATGTGTATATATGTATATTATATATATATAATGTGTATATATGTATATTATATATATATAATGTGTATATATGTATATTATATATATATAATGTGTATATATGTATATTATATATATATAATGTGTATATATGTATATTATATATATATAATGTGTATATATGTATATTATATATATATAATGTGTATATATGTATATTATATATATATAATGTGTATATATGTATATTATATATATATAATGTGTATATATGTATATTATATATATATAATGTGTATATATGTATATTATATATATATATGTGTATATATGTATATTATATATATATAATGTGTATATATGTATATTATATATGTGTATATATGTATATTATATATATATATATATATATATAATGTGTATATATGTATATTATATATATATAATGTGTGTATATATATATATTATATATATATAATGTGTGTATATTGTTTTTACATGGAGTTCAGCACTTATCAAGGCCCAAGGGCCACTCGGGGATAAGGTTTATTGTGTGTACAGTAATCAATGGGATAGTGTAGTAATAGTATTGGAGTATTAATAAAGTGTCATTACTTCAGGGGGTGGTTCATCAGGAATTTGTTTGTGTTGGACTTGAAAACATCCAGGTTGAAGTCGGGAAGGAAACAGGTAAGCGGAACAGAGTTCCACAGGCTGCAGTTCTAAGAAAGAAGGTTTGTTCATGGAATCTACGTTTTGATTTAGGCACAGATAAGGAGTGGGGGAAATTATTGATGGTGGTTTCAACTAGTCGGGTGTTTTTTGAAAAAGATTGGCGAGGGGGACCAGAGAATGGAGCTGAGACGAGCACTTGCCATGGAAATAACGATAGAACTACGTCTCTTCTGTGGGAAAGAGGTTGCAGGGAAGAGAAGAGGGCATCCCCCACCAAGCCACAAAGTCTATTTTGTACTCTGTCAAGGCAGGATAGGCTGTTTTTAGCAGCTCCTGCCCAGATGTAGCAACAGTATTCCATCCTTGGACGTACTTGGCTTTTATATAGATAGAGAATTGCATCATTAGTGAGATATCTTCTGGAGCGGTAGAAGGATCCCAGAATTTTCCCAGCAATCTTGGCCACAGACTTGATGTATGTGTTTCATTTAAGATCAGGAGTAAAGGTCAAACCCAGAAGCTAATTCAAACATGGGGCCTTCCCTAGACGAGAGCCATCCATTTCAATTGATGCGAGATGGGGATCAGAGCGTTTATGATGTAGAGATAGGAGCTTGGTTTTAGATGCATTAAAAGTAACCAGATACCTCTTCCCCCACTTTACCACGCGCTACAGATCATATATATATATAATGATTACATATATAATGATTATATATATATATATATTTATGTATATATAATGATTATATATATATATATATATATATATATATATATATATATATAAAAATGTAACTCTTGGATCGTTCGCAATTAATAGTCTAAAAAACCACTGGACGGATGGCTTCCACGTTTTGGTATAATATGTTTACTATATCCATGTGTGTTTTCATATATTTCTTTTTAATTATAACATTATACTTAATTTTTCTATGATAAATAGGTGGTTTTCTTTGTACCGATAGGCCATTTTTTTTTTATTTAGAGACATTTATTACCACTTCCTGTCACGTGACCAGTGTTTCCAATTTAGCGGTTTTCCTGCTAGATCTGGAGATTTCGTTTGCAATCTAGCGGGGAATTCTAGAAAATCTGGAGATATTTCGCACCCACACACCCGCAATTTTAGATTAAAAAATAAAGAAAAGCGCTTGAAAATACTTTAAAACATAAAATAAACTCATTCATGTAAGTAAAAAAAAAAGTAGCATTTATTGCCTTTGGTGACAATTATTTATTGATTATTTGTTTTGTTTTTCACCTTTTTTTTTTGGCGAACCATTTTTAAATCTCACTATAAAATCGATTTTTCCAAGTACATTTTAGGTGGGGGGGGAGGCATTCCAACCTCCGAAGTTTAGTTTAAAATACAATCTATGCAACCCCCTGCTTAATTTAGAAGTAGTTAGTCGAAAATTGTAAAAAGCAAGAAACAACAGCAAAAAAAAAAAAAAAACTTATACCAATACAGTAGAATTTAATTATCTACCAACCTAAATACTTTTAACATGCTAAAACAAAGTTTTTCTGTTTTTGTATTTTTCTAATTTCAAAATATGTTGCACCATTATTGTGATGTTTAATTCTCAGTATATTTCAATTTAACTTTTATAAAAAGTTTGAATTTATGATTTGTTTCCTGCAAAAAAAAAAAAAAATACCCTCTCTGAAAAAACAGGTAAAACTAGCTGATAAAATATGTAAGCCTTCTGGGGAGCGAACCGCTTCAATATAATTCCAGAAACATATAGTGAGAAAACACGGAACATTTTATACATTGAATATACTATATTTATAATTTTTTTAGAGTAGGAAGTTAAAATATGGAGTTTGGGGGGAGGAATTAGCGATTTTTGAAAATTTCAGATGATAAAAGTTAAAAATCTAGCGATTTTCTGGACATTTCTTTCTCCTGATCTCGCGTTTTTTTTTTTAAATCTCAGTTGCCAACACTGCATCACTAAAAATACAATACAGGCTTAATGTAAACAGAATGTGTTTACAATATCGGTAAATTTTCAATGGGTTTAATCACATGATTATTGATAATGTAACCATGTGGTTGAAATTTAATTTAAATTAACCACACGTGGTCGCTTTCCTATCAAATATTCATCGAAAAATGGTAGGTACAGGCAAAATGAATGCCGACGCTCGAAGTGTATAAACATTTTTTATATAAATAAAGCATCGTAATTTGTAACAATAAAAAATAATTTTTACAGTAACATTACGAAAAAAGCCCCTAAAGTCCGTATTAATGATTTCGATATAACTCGACAAAAAATGAATTCTCGCATACTATTCAGGAAATTAAAGAATCAATTAGATTCCTATTTCAGTCACCTAAATTATTTAGGGTGAAATGAGTTTAGGAATTTATAGCCAAACCTAAATTTTTTTTTTTTTTTGCTTAAAAAATATAGCATTAATACAGTAAGTTAGGTAAAATTTGCATAGAATGCTCTGCTTTACGGTTGTTGTAAAAATGAAACAGAAATTTGAATTTCGTTCCCTTTTAAATTTGGTACATTTTTACATTACGTCCAACTCATCGTTCACATTCGACACGTCAACTTTTATAGCTTTTCGGGTATGCTGGCAAGGTTAGGGGTGTCTATTCCGAAAGCCGTTCTTAACATGGGATGATTGGTAGGTGTGTCAGAAATTTCGTGAAAAGTAGTGAATAATTCCACCCCGTCTTTCCAAGCTTATAACTCCTCAAAAAATGTTTTTTTTAAGGTTTTAAACTTCGGACTTTACAGGTAAATTTCTAAAAACACTACTTTTTTTGTTTTAAATTTGAATATATTATTTATTTACCTTTTCTCTTCAATTTGTGATATATAACACTTTCGTGAGTAAATGATTTACTTTTTAATAGACATTTCAAAATGGGAGGCGTGAATTATTCGTCCCCCTGTCTTTCCAAGCTTATAACTACTCGAAAAATGTAATTGAAGCCCTAATTTTTTTTCAATTAAAGGAGCAAGGACTAAGGTTTCATAAAAAAACAAAAGAAAAAACAAACAACGTGGTTTAAAAAAAAGGTTTTAAACTTCGAACTTTACAGGTAAATTTCTAAAAAACACTACTTTTTTTGTTTTAAATTTGAATATATTATTTATTGACCTTTTCTCTTCAATTTGTGATATATAAAACTTTGGTGAGTAAATTAATTATTTACTTTTTAATAGACACTTGAAAATGGGGGGGGCGTGAATTAAAAAAAATGTTTGTCTAAAATATATTCGGTTTATTGGAAAGAGCATAAAATTTCACATTGACCCTGAAAATATCGTAAAAATAGAATCAATAGAAAACTTTTGATAGATTTTTAAAGTTTAAAAATTGAAAAATATTGAGTTCGTAAAATTCATTACTGTTTTTTAAAAAAGAAAAAAACACATTTCTATTACTTTAAAACAACTTTAATAGTTTATTCTGGAAGTATAATCCATAAAGAAAATAAACAACCCACTTTTAAAAGAGAAATTACGAGTTTTTTATATTTTATTCGCAGTTTCGTGATAGGGGTGTCAAAAATTCCTACAAAAATTCTGATACATCTACTAGATTGGAGTGTTTATTCGTTGTAAACGTACCTGACAACCTATAAATGTCGACATTTCCAATGTGAATGGTAAGCTGGACTTATGGAAAAAATAACAAAAAGATATACCAAACTGACTTTTTCGTTTAAAAATGGAATTATTTCCCTTTCGTTTTCTGAACATCTGTTAAAAAAAATAAATGATTTGTACATTCTCTTGAAAAAAAGAATCAAACGTTTCTCTACTTTCACATAACTATTTACAGTGTTCATGTGAAACATTCATCTGTTCTTTTTATAATAAAAATTCCGTTTTCAAAGAGAAACGTTTACTGCCAAATTTCTTTTTAAAAAAAAAAGTGCAAGTTTTCCTGAAAAAAACTTTCACCTAACACTTTATTGTTAAAAATTAATCTTTTTTGGGGGGAAAAAAATAACAACTTTTATTGATTAAAAAAAATTGCAAAAAATAATAAAATAAATAAGCAAACAAAATGCAATTTTTCTGGAGGAATGTGTTCCATTTTAACAAACTGAGCCACGGCAACGCGTGGCTGGGTACAACTAGTATATATATAATGATTATATATATATATATATATATATATATATATATATATATATAAAATAAGGGTCCTATTTTTAAAAATTCATAAATTCATGTAAGTTTTAAGAAGTGTTTTTCGGCCAAAATTTGTTTTGTTTATTTCAAAAAAATCTCGGAAGGGTCAGTCTACACACACATAAAGTTTGGTGGGTTTAACTTTTATTTTGTGGAAGTTATTCAAATTTAAAGATAGGACCCTTATTTTGGCCCACCCTGTATATAATGATTATATATATATATAATGATTATATATATATATAATGATTACATATATATAATGATTATATATATATATAATGATTATATATATATATATATAATGATTATATATATATATATAATGATTATATATATATATATAATGATTATATATATATATATAATGATTATATATATATATAATGATTATATATATATAATGATTATATATATATAATTATTATATATGTATAATGATTATATATATAATGATTATATATATAATGATTATATGTATAATGATTATATATATATGTATAATGATTATATATATATGTATAATGATTATATATATGTATAATGATTATATATATGTATAATGATTATATATGTATAATGATTATATATATATAATGATTATATATATATAATGATTATATATATAATGATTATATATATATGTTATATATATGATTATATATATAATGATTATATATATATATTATTATATATATATGATTATATATATAATGATTATATATATGTGATTATATATATAATGATTATATATATATGTTATTATATATATATATATGTGATTATATATATAATGATTATATATATGTGATTATATATATGTGATTATATATATATGATTATATATATAGATGATTATATATATATATATATATATATATGATATACATATATATATATGATATACATATATACGATTATATATACATATATGATTTTATATATACATATATGATTATATATATACATATATGATTATATATATATATATATGATTATATATATATGTATGATTATATTCATATATATATATATATAAATATATATAATGATTATCTATATATATAAAAATGTAAAGTTGGTTCGTTCTAAAAGAATAAAACCATATTTCTATGTTACCAATTTATTTGAAATTTTCAGACAACCCATTTTTAGAGTCGAGGTATGTTTTTATGTTATTAAAATAAATTTACCCAATTAAAATTAAAATATTAAATAAAATAAATATATTTTTTTAACCGTTTCTGCGAATCTGTTCTGTTGATAAAACTGAACTTCCGGTTCGATTCATTTCACAGCCACGAATTGACGAAAGGTTTCATTTTCTGTTAACTCGATAAGTAAAAAAAAAAATTTAAAAAAACATATTTCATTTGTTTATCTTCCAAATTTTTTAATTTACACATCTTTTCTTTATTATATAAGGCCAAAAAAAAAAAGTTTGTTGCTTGCTTTTGAGTTTTTTTTTGGTTTTCTATATAAGATTACTCATGCAGAGAGTGATCCGTGCTGAAATAATGTTATTATTTAAAAAGTCATTCTTGATATGGGGAGGTAAGGATGTTTTGTACCTATTCTGTACTTTAACCTTACAATTGAATAAATAAAAAAAAAAAACATTTCGTAAAACGTTATTTAAACGTGGAAATATGATTTAAAAAATAGCGCGGATCGCTCTCTGCATTAGCACCATTTTTATTTATTGCGGACTATTATTCTCAGCTTTATTAGTTGTTGTTTCACGAATTTTCGGCCAACTATTCCTCTGGCCTTCATGAAAAGAAGTCCTTTTATAAATGTTCAGTAACTTTTTCCTTTTATTATTCTTAAAGAGTAAAACTTTTCTTATTCATGAAAGGAGTTAAGCCTACATAAATAAATAAATGTTTGTACACATGACAAATTATCAATAAATGATTTAGTTACTTTTTTTTAAAAAATGTTTGTAAAAGTGCGAAAGGCGACGTTGTTGTACAACCATTACTCCCATGCTTAATTTCTATACTTATAGGTTTTTGGAATTTTTTTTCACTGGATTATTATTGATTGGATACTAATTAAACAGATTATTAAAAAAAAAAAATGTAAAAAAGAAATCATTATTTCGACATTTGAAAGTGGTGCTCACTTTTTAGTTACAACGTTCTGATAAATCAGTCACCCATTTTGTAACCAATAAAAACGCGGTATATCAAAACCATAGAAAGTAAAAATAATGAGTCTCTACCGCATTTGTAAGTCAGAAATATATTTGTTTCTCAAAGAAAAAAAAATAGAGAGAACAGGACTTTTTTTATTGTTTTCATGAAAATAAAGTTTCGAGATTTTTAATTATTTTTTTTTTTTTTTACTTATTTAGTCAGTTTGTGGTTTTTTTTTGGTTTTTTTTTTAATTGTTTTTGTGAAAGGTGAGTTTTTTTTCAAAACTTTTGGTTTGTTTCTTTTTAATTTTTTTTAAAGTATTATAGATTTCACTAACATGCTGGAGAAATGTTTAATAATTTGGTATTTTTTTAGATTAGGTCCACCTCCACAATTTTCCTTTCAATGACGACATAGGTTTCCGAGTATGCTGAACACGCAAATTGCATTGAAATTTTGCGGAAATAAATAGTTGTATTATGCATTGTATTCTTCGGCGGCCATCTTTTTACGTGCACACGCGCCATAAACAAATACACACGTAAAAAAGATGGCCGCCAAAGATTACAATGCATTTATATCTTGATAACTACTTATTTCTGCAAAATTTCGATGCGATTTTCGTATTCAGCATAGTCGAAAACCATTTCAAGTCGTCATTTAAAAGAAAATTGAGGACGTGGACCTAATCTAAAAATTTACCAATAATTTTTAATCCCATACGCCTCCCGATACATTGCTTCATCAACATGCGACCATTTTATATCTCCCGAAGACACTTCCGTATTTAGAAAAAAAAATAAATAAATAAATAAAAAGTGACCGATTTACCAGAACGTGGTAACTAAAAAGTGAGTACCCCTTTCAAATGTTGAAATGATTTTTTTTTTTTTTTTTCAATTTTTTTCATAATCTGGTTAGTGTTCAATCAATAATAATTCAGTGAAAAAATTTCAAAAAACCTATCAGTATAGAAACTCCACCACGTAAGTAAATAAATAAAAAATGTTACGTGCGCATGCGTTAGCCTTGACTAGGGGGGTACTAAGGAAACGACCATTAAATAATTCTGCGGGTCGCCATGGAACTCAACGCCCAAGGAGTACCAAAATGGTTTTCATGATCTGAAGAAATTTTTTTTTTCGAAAAGTGGGTGATCACTTTTCCATCTAAATTTAACTTAAAATGAGCACCCACTTTCTGGCCACCTGAGGAAGGGGCATTTATTTTCGTGTTTATTGGCTTAAAGGTTTTTTTTGACAAGGCAGTTTGGTACGCGAATGCATATTTAACAGTTTTCGTTTATGCTCACGCATAGCATAAACAAAGGCTACGTCTGTGAAATGGAAAATAGTCCCAGAGTTCAGGGGTTAATACCATGCAAAAGAAATCAAACAAAAAGCCAAGAAACACAGAAAGAAAAATAAAATAGCATCCATTTTTTTTCTATCGAATTCATTTGCTGTTTTTATTGAAAACTATTTTCCCCCGGATTTTTTATATAATTTTCCATTAAGGGCTGTGCGTCTCACGTTCGTAAATAACAAAAAATTTTTTGTAGATTTTGGTGTGCTAAAAACGAATCTGCAAACCGTTTCCGTCGCAAAAAAAATAGTTTTTATGATATGAAGAAATTACTTTTTCGAAAAAGTGGCCATCACTTTTCCATGTAAATTTAACTTAAAATGAGCACCCACTTTCTAGCCACCTGAGAGAGGGGGGATTTTTTCCCATGCTTATTGGCTAAACAGCTTTCGTTTATGCTTACGCATAGCGTAAACGAAGGCTACGGCTGTTAAATGGAAAATAGTCCCAGAGTTCAGGGGTTATTACCATGCAAAAGAAATCAAACAAAAAACTTTTTAGCCAAGAAACAGAAAAATGCCCCTCTCTCAGGTGGCCAGAAAGTGGGTGCTCATTCTAAGTTAAATTTAGATTGAAAAGTGATCACCCACTTTTTGAAAAAGAAATTTCATGAATGTCATGAAAACTTTTTTTTTGCTACGTAAACGGTTTGCAGATTCGTTTTTAGCACACCGAAATCTACAATAAAATATTTCGTCATATATGAACGTGAAACGGGCCTTAAAGTAAAATAATACCGGATTTTTTTGAGCAGATTTGCCGTTTAGTTGTACAAATATCCTCAAACCAGGTAATCACTAAAAGGGATTTTTAAAAGTCGTCACCTGTATCGAGCAAAAGTTTAAAACCACCGATTATATGCCAGCCTACATCATGGTAACATATATTGAGTGAGTTCCTAACAGTATTTTGTATAGTTTTTTAGTTTAAACTCATTTTCCCAAAATTTCCCCAAACTTAACGTGTTCGATACAGTCTGCCGCCATTTGTATTTTTCAGATATACCGATAAACATTGAATGTTTTTGAACCGATTATACATTACATAAAAACACTAAAATCTTATCCAGTTAGGTAGAACACTTACTTTTCTTGCCTTTGATTACATTTATTTGTTATATATTTATTTTTTGACAACTTCTTTGTATCTGTGTTTAGTAATATAAACCCTTTTCATTTAATGTAACGTTTAGTCGGCTCGAAAAACAGTGTTTATTGGTGTATTTGAAAGCTACAAATGGTGGTGGACACTGTTGATTACTTTAAGTTAGAGAAAGTGAGTTAAAACTAAAAAAACTATACAAAATACTGTCAGAAACCTACCGATTATGCCAGCCTAGTTCATGGTAACATATGTTCAGTGAGTTTCAGACACTGTTTTGTATAGTTTTTAGTTTTCAACTATCTTTCCCAAACTTAACGTATTCAACAGAATTCGCGACCATTTCTGTTTTTTGAGCCAATTAAACATTTTACATTACATAAAAACACTAAACAATTATCCAATTAGGTAGAAACGTAAATTACCTTACCTTTGCTTTCATTTATTTGTTTTTGGACAACTTTTTCGAATCTGTGTAGAGTAACCCCCCCTCCCCCCACCATCAACCAAATATTAATTACTAACTCACATTTTTTAAAACAACAACAAAAAAAAAAAGCATTTAGCATTTCAACATTTTTGCTACGTTCGGCTTCATCCACTGATTGTTGGTCAAGTCCAAAACATGAATGATTGACAGAAACTCTTGAGGATCCAGATCAAATTCTGCAAGAGTACCATTTTTTTCAGTTTCGCCTTCTTTTTCACTTTTTGCATTGGATTGCTGTACTAATATAAGAAACATACATTTTCTCTTTTATTAAATTTTTCCATTACACCAAATTGAACCACTGCAACGCGTGGCAGGGTACAGCTAGTATTTATATATATATTTATATATATAATGATTATATTTATATATATATTTATATATATATTTATATATGTAATGATTATATTTATATATATATTTCTATATATAATGATTATATTTATATATATATAATGATTATATATATATATTTCTATATATAATGATTGTATTTATATATATATTTCTATATATAATGATTATATATATATATATATATATTTCTATATATAATGATTATATATATATATTTCTATATATAATGATTATATATATATATTTCTATATATAATGATTATATATATATATTTCTATATATAATGATTATATATATATATATTTCTATATATAATGATTATATATATATAATGATTATATACATATAATGATTTTATATATATATATATATGATTATATATATATATATGATTATATATATATATATGATAATATATATATAAATGATTATATATATATATGATTATATATATGATTATATATATATATATATATATGATTATATATATATAAATGATTATATATATATATGATTATATATATGATTATATATATATATATATATGATTATATATATATATGATTATATATATATATGATTATATATATATGATTATATATATATATATATGATTATATATATATAAATGATTATATATATATAAATGATTATATATATATATGATTATATATATATATATGATTATATATATATATATGATTATATATATATATATGATTATATATATATATATGATTATATATATATATGATTATATATATATATATGATTATATATATATATATGATTATATATATATATATGATTATATATATATGTATGATTATATATATATATATATGTATGATTATATATATATATATATGTATGATTATATATATATATATATATATGATTATATATATATATGATTATATATATATATGATTTTATATATATATGATTATATATATATATATAAATGATTATATATATATATATGATTATATATATATATATATATGATTATATATATATATGATTATCTATATATATAAAAGCCAAACGTCTGTGTGCATGTATGTATGTTTGTTTGTAACGCTAAAACTTTTGAAAGACGTAACCAAACTTGACAAATTTGGTATAATATCGAAGCCCCATCACCCAAATGACAAATATCGAAATTTCACGTCAAACGGACCACTAGAAGTTGGTCAACTGATCAGTTATCTTCGAGGGGGCCCCAAAAAAAACCTGTCATTATCTTCTATATATATAAAAGACAAATGTTTGTTTGTAACGCTAAAACTTGAGATGAAAGATTCCTCTCCCCTAAGAATAAAACATATGTTCAATATCTGCTTTTGTTTTTTCATTGTTTATACAGTCCCGAGCAACGCCGGGTAGCCCTGCTAGTATATATATATATATGATTATATATATATATATATATGATTATATATATATATATATGATTATATATATATATATATATATGGTTATATACATATATGATTATATATATATATATGATTATATATATATATGATTATATATATATATATATGATTATATATATATATATGATTATATATATATATGATTATATATATATATATATATGATTATATATATATATGATTATATATGATTATATATATATATGATTATATATATATATATATGATTATATATATATATATATATATGATTATATATATAATGATTATATATATATATATATAATGATTATATATATATATATATGATTATATATATATATATATGATTATATATATATATATATATATGATTATATATATAATGATTATATATATATATATATAATGATTATATATATATATATAATGATTATATATATATACGATTATATATATATATATATGATTATATATATATGATTATATATATATATATGATTATATATATATATATATGATTATATATATATATATGATTATATATATATATATATATATGATTATATATATATATATATGATTATATATATATATATATATGATTATATATATATATATATGATTATATATATATATATGATTATATTTATATATATATAATGATTATATTTATATATATATAATGATTATATTTGTATATATATATATATAATGATTATATTTGTATATATATATATATAATGATTATGTTTATATATATATATATATATATGATTATATTTATATATATATGATTATATTTATATATATATGATTATATTTATATATATATGATTATATTTATATATATATATGATTATATTTATATATATATGATTATATTTATATATATATGATTATATTTATATATATATGATTATATTTATATATATATATGATTATATTTATATATATATATGATTATATTTATATATCTATGATTATATTTATATATATATGATTATATTTATATATATATGATTATATTTATATATATATATGATTATATTTATATATATATATAATGATTATATTTATATATATATGATTATATTTATATATATATAATGATTATATTTATATATATATATATATAATGATTTTATTTATATATATATAATGATTTTATTTATATATATATATATAATGATTTTATTTATATATTGTGAGAAAATAAAAATAAAAATAAAAAAAGGAGATTGCTTACTTGGTGGCGCCGGCCTCGAGGGCGGAATTCTAATCTGAGTGGTTGAGAGAACGAGTCTCTTATAGACTTGGAGGAGTAGGGGGAGGCACTATTCTTCTGTTATAAAAGAATTGTGTCTCTGACTAGCGCCAGTTCTGTTAACGAGTTACTGGTGAACGGTTGGCACAAATTAGTTACTCGCTGCTCGCCGTACTACAAAACTTGTTACTCGACCCAGTAGGGGGGGTCGCTTAGGGCATCCTTTGCAACCCCTCGGAGCTTACGCTATCACCGGGTAATCTACTTTACCCTCTAAATAGTTTTTTTTTTCCACATCTTGCAAAGGATTTGCTGCTTACTCTTTCGTCGGTTAACTACTGTCATGAACGTCACGAAAGAGCAGCTCCTACGCAGAAGGGAGTCATTGACTCAGAAGATTCAGGGACGACTGAAGATGTGTCGTGATGGAGTTAGGCCATTGGCGTACTCATTCTTAAGGACGGAGATTCGACAATTCATTGTCGAGTTAGAGACTTGTATCACACAGCTGGAGTTAGGCTCCTTTGATGAGAGTACACCTGCCGAGATTGAGGGTGCTTGGCTGCCTCAACTAAAGGATTATTATGAAGACTTGGGCGATTTGGATCAAGCATACCGACAGCCAGAGCCCAGCCCTTACTCAGAATCTGCCTTTGAGTTCTCAAGGGCTTCTGCAACTACCGGGAGAGGTTCTTCCTTCATTGTTAAACCCCCACGTATACAGATCACAGGGCCTACATTTAGCGGACAGGAAATGGAGTCCGACCGCATGAGTTTCAGAAACTTCTTGACTAGGTTTGAGAACTGCGTGATCGGCATGGCCAATGATGCCGAGAGGTTGAACTTCTTGAAGTGTTCACTCTCAGACAGAGCCTTGAGGCTGGTAAATCACCTGAGTTGCACTGACACCAATTACCAGCAAGCCATGGCTATACTGAAGAGGGAGTATCTGGACCTGGATGAAATCATTGACCAAATATTCCAGGATATTCTGGACTATGTACCAAAGAAAGCTGGAGCCCTTTTTGAGCTGGGGGACTTCGTTTCCAGGACGGCATCGCTGTTGGAAGAGCTGGGGAATTCCTTTTCGTGTGACTTTTCTGTGGACGATTCTGGCGGAGCCAGACTGATGGCTAAGATTCTGTTTAGGAAATTTCCTCTCGAACTGAAAGGCGAGATAATAGCGCTAACAAATAGACGGGTGCCACCTTTGTCCTCCATATTGAGACTAACTGGAGAAGCAATAAAGAGATTGCAGATTAAGGGCGGTGTCTCCACTGCATTTACATCAACAGTAAGACAGAATACGTCTCAAAAGTTTGGTAGGGGGAACGCTATTACTCCTTCTTTTCATGTGGATGTGAACAATGCAACTTCAACCGGGTATTCCCGCACGTTGCCACCCATTCTCTCAGTTACATTCTCTTGTGGACCAAAGACAGTGTCAGTGAATTGCCTACTGGACACGGGTAGCGGGCGGACATATCTGGCGGCAGATGTACTGAGAACTTTGTGCCCAATCGAAACCCTTGGTGTCAATTGTCAGCTGAGATTGTCTACCTTTCTAGGTGAGTGTCAGCGTGGGTTCACAGAGGTAGTCCTGGGAGTTGACTTGGGTTCTGGAAGGACAGTGACATCTCCTGTCTTGGTAGCCGATGGTATGGACTTGTCGGTTCGAGTGGCCAACCTGGAATCTCTATTGCGTGTCTTTCAGGATGCAAAATATGCTTTGGCCGGCCAGTTTGAGACCGGAAAGGATTTAATACCGATCAAGGGAATAATTGGGTTAGACCTGATTGAACACCTGGACTCATTAAAGCTGATCCCGTGTTTGAATGGATGGGCCTTTGCAACCCCGCCTGGATTGGTCCCGTTTGGAGCAGTGGACTCTTTTTTCTTGGAAGATAAGCCCCTCTCTGAGGTTACTCACCTCTCGTTTAATTCGGTAATGGAACATACCCCCCAGGTCGATTCATCACATTTATGTTTTGTCCTTGAAACACAATCAACATACCTGGATCCCATGGCGGAGTGCTTTCCTGACAGTATGGTACAAAGAGGACTAGAACAAATGTTTACGTTGGAATCTCTGGGGCTTCCCAGTCAGAAGGACTTTTCTGATTACGATAAAGTTCAGATGAAGCGATTTGAGGAAACGGTAGAGCTTCGGGATGGAAGCTATTATGTGGAGCTCCCCTGGCATCACGATAGATTAGCCAGAGTCCCCTCTAATCATGCAACTTCCTTGCATGTTTTAGACCGGGTAGCAGCAAACTTGACTAAAAGAAAAATATATGATGAATATTTGGAGGTGTTTCGTCAGCAACAGGAGAACGGTATAATTGAAGAGATTTTTGTCTCCCCTCAGGAGTTCGACAAATATGTGTGGATACCACATAGACCAGTTTTCAAGTCGGACCCTACGGCAACTACCAGGATAAGACCAGTGTTCAACTGTAGTTTGAAGACAGGAGATGGATTATCGCTGAACGAAGCAGCATATTCTGGCGTTAACTTAACAGGGGACATCTTAAAGTTGTTGCTGGCCTTTAGAGCCAACAATTATGTGCTACTAGCAGACATTCGCCGAGCCTTCCTAATGATTCAGCTTAAGTTGGAGGCGGATAGGAACCGGTTTTGCTTTTTTCTTAAACAAGGAAATTGTTTGCGCTGCTTCCGCTATACCACCTTGATATTCGGGTTTACTTCCAGCCCATTTGTGTTGGGGTGCATCTTAAAATTGCATGCGGCAAAATACCCTCAAGATGCTTGCCGCAGAATGATGGAGGACCGGTTTTATGTGGATAACCTTGTGGCATCCGTGGCAGACGCGAGTGAGCTTACTACATTGTATTCCCTTGTTAGAGAGCGTTTGCTGGAAGGGGGCTTTATTATCCAGTCATGCAACTCAAACAGTCAGGCGCTCCGCAATAGGATGAAGGAGGATGGTACTCTAAGTATCCATGAAGAGGAGTGGGAGAGAGTACTGGGCTACCGATACTCCCCACATTCGGAGGAGTTGTATGTCGCTCCGGTAAAGTGCAATCCTGACGTGACAACTAAGAGAGGTGTTCTTTCAGAGTCAGCTAAGGTCTTCGATCCGTTGTCCCTATGTCTCCCGGTTACTATCCGCAGTAGAGTGCTAATCAGGTCCATGTGGAAGAATGGTGCAGGTTGGGATGATCCACTCCAGCCAGCGATCTTGAGCGATTGGAGAGAGCTAGCCAGGGACCTTTCAGGGTTGAGTGATTTCCGTTTTTTGCGCAAGGCGCTTATGGCAGGGCTACCTGGAGATATGTACCTGTTTTGCGACGCGTCCAAGGAAGCATATGGGTTTGCCGTGTATATCGTACAAAATGGTCGGTCATCCTTATTATTTGCGAAAGCTAAGGTGGCACCTATGAAGGACAAGACTTTGCCTGTGTTGGAACTAATGGCCGTTTTCCTCGCCTTCAAGTGTCTCCCCACAATCCTGGACAATTGTGAAGGATTTGTTCCCGAGAATTTGTGTATAGCCACGGATGCACAGGTGGTCTTGTCCTGGATTTTATCTCAAAACATGGCTAGCAAAAATGTTTTTGCAAAAAATAGACTTAAAGACATTCTGCAGATGAAAGTGGAGTTGGAGTCTCGCTATGGCTTGAAGACTCTCTTCAGATATGTTGATAGTACACTCAACCCGGCGGATTTGTTAACAAGAGGATTAACATTGAGAAAGTTCCAATCCAAGATGGAATTTTGGTGTTCAGGCCCTTCCTGGCTATGCGAAGGAATATCTCAATGGCCAGGACAGGATATGCCCTGTTTGAGTGAGATATGCCAGCGAATGACCCGCAGTTCAGCAAATTGTTCCTTGATCCATGATCAAGAGTACACTTCGGCCATACCTTTTCAGAGGTTTTCCTCATTCTCTGGTTTACTGACTGTTACTGCCTTGGTGTTTAAGTTCCTAGCCATCCGATTTAATCGACAATGGGACTACAACTCTAAGGCAGCGATCTACCTTATGAAGACAGTGCAACGGCAAGAATTTCCCGTGGAAGTGGAGTACCTAAAGGAGCCGAGTGGTAAACCCATGCCAGTTAGGGTTCGTGCTCTGGATCTTTTTCTGGACCCTGACGGTTTGATTCGATCTCGGGGAAGAATCAACCAATCTTCCCACTTTGGTTATGAAGTTAAAAACCCCATTCTGATAGGGAAACATCATCCTGTTACCAGACTCATCATTTTAGATTGTCATGAAAGGTGTTGCCACCTTGGAACTGGGTCAACTCTAGCGGAGTTGAGGCGAAGCGGTTATTGGGTCCCGCAGGGTCGACAAGCTGTGAATAAGGTACTGGCTGTTTGTGCCAGATGTAAACGTTATAATTCAACGCCAGTGACGCCGAATGCTGCTGCTGCCCTGCCGTCGCACCGTACCGATTTCAGAGTCCCCTATCAACACACTGGGATTGATTTTACTGGCCATCTTTGGGTGAGTGACGGGAAACGAGATACGAAAATGTACTTGCTCCTGTTCACTTGTTTGAATATCAGAGCAATACACATTGAAGTAGTTCCCAACATGAGCGTACCCTCTTTCTTCCAGGCACTGGTTCGATTTACTAACCGATATGGCGTTCCCGAAACCCTTTATAGTGACAACGCGAAAACGTTTATAGGAAGTGGAAAGATTTTCGATCGTCTCTCTCTTTTTACGGACTATCAAAGAAAATACGGTCCTTGTAAGTTAAAACTTAAAACCATTCCCTTGTTCTCTACTTGGTATGGAGGAACATGGGAGCGATGTATCAAGACCATGAAGAATTGCCTATTTAAGATTCTTGGCAGGGGTAGATTGGATTACTTTACCCTTCTGACAGTGTTATCGGATATTCAGAGGTCTGTTAATAACCGGCCTCTTACTTACCAGGTGTCAGCCGACAAAAATGCTACTCCAATTACCCCTAATATGTTCCTTAAGCCCAATCAGAGCCCCGGGCTATTGATACGACTGGATAGAGAGGATAGAACAACCTTGTTGCCTCCCAGCAGGGAGAGGCTAATTCAAACCTTGGAACTTAGGGACCAATGTCTGACAGATTTCCACAAACTATGGTATGAGGAGTACCTGCTAGAGCTGGGAAGGAAGATTCCTGGTCGATCCCGACTCAGTACAAGAACCCGCCTCCAGAAGGATGATGTTGTGCTGATTAAGAGTCCTTTGAAACCCAGACCGTTTTGGGTCTTAGGAACTATTACTGAACTGATTCCAGGCCATGATGGTGTCGTTAGAGCAGCACGTGTACAAAAAGGGGAGGGCTTGGAGGAAGTACATTCCCTGAAACATCTGTACCCCTTAGAGCTTTCTAGGACTCCTGAAGGACCTCCTGTTGCGGAGGGAGGGGAGACGTTGGATTCACCCCCTAGTGTTGAAGAGCAGGTCTGGTTGTGTCCCCTGTGCAGCTCTCCGCAGCAGAATCAGAATATGATCGGGTGTGACTCGTGCGACGATTGGTACCATTTCCGATGTGTCGGTATCGACTCAGAACCTCCCAACAGGCAAAAGTGGTATTGCCCAGAATGTGCGCCCCTTAAAAAACGACGGGGTAGACCTAGCCTGCTGCCTGCTTGATTGATATCTGGACTGATCGACTACTGCTATATTGTACTAACAGTTGTTTTTTGATTAAGTATTTTGGTGGTCTGTCATTTTTATGTAACTTTTTCTTTTTCTTTTCTCTCTTCTACCTTTTGTTTTTTTTTTTCTCGTTTTTGTCGGGAGTGTGTGAGAAAATAAAAATAAAAATAAAAATAAAAAAAGGAGATTGCTTACTTGGTGGCGCCGGCCTCGAGGGCGGAATTCTAATCTGAGTGGTTGAGAGAACGAGTCTCTTATAGACTTGGAGGAGTAGGGGGAGGCACTATTCTTCTGTTATAAAAGAATTGTGTCTCTGACTAGCGCCAGTTCTGTTAACGAGTTACTGGTGAACGGTTGGCACAAATTAGTTACTCGCTGCTCGCCGTACTACAAAACTTGTTACTCGACCCAGTAGGGGGGGTCGCTTAGGGCATCCTTTGCAACCCCTCGGAGCTTACGCTATCACCGGGTAATCTACTTTACCCTCTAAATAGTTTTTTTTTTCCACATCTTGCAAAGGATTTGCTGCTTACTCTTTCGTCGGTTAACTACTGTCATGAACGTCACGAAAGAGCAGCTCCTACGCAGAAGGGAGTCATTGACTCAGAAGATTCAGGGACGACTGAAGATGTGTCGTGATGGAGTTAGGCCATCGGCGTACTCATTCTTAAGGACGGAGATTCGACAATTCATTGTCGAGTTAGAGACTTGTATCACACAGCTGGAGTTAGGCTCCTTTGATGAGAGTACACCTGCCGAGATGTATGATTATATTTATATATATATATGTATGATTATATTTATATATATATGTATGATTATATTTATATATATATGTATGATTATATTTATATATATATATGTATGATTATATATATATATGTATGATTATATATATATATGTATGATTATATTTATATATATATATATGTATGATTATATTTATATATATATATGTATGATTATATTTATATATATATATGTATGATTATATTTATATATATATATGTATGATTATATTTATATATATATATGTATGATTATATTTATATATATATATGTATGATTATATTTATATATATATATGTATGATTATATTTATATATATATATGTATGATTATATATATATATATATGTATGATTATATTTATATATATATATGTATGATTATATTTATATATATGTATGTATGATTATATTTATATATATGTATGTATGATTATATTTATATATATATATATATGTATGATTATATTTATATATATATATATATATATATGTATGATTATATTTATATATATATATATGTATGATTATATTTATATATATATATATATATGTATGATTATATTTATATATATATATATGATTGTATTTATATATATATATATATGATTATATATATATATATGATTGTATTTATATATATATATATGATTATATATATATATATATATATATGATTATATTTATATATATATGATTATATTTATATATATATATATGATTATATTTATATATATATATATGATTATATTTATATATATATATGATTATATTTATATATATATATAAGATTATATTTATATATATATGTATGATTATATTTATATATATATATATGATTATATTTATATATATATATATATATGATTATATTTATATATATATATATATGTATGATTATATTTATATATATATATATATGTATGATTATATTTATATATATATGTATGATTATATTTATATATATATATATATATATATATGTATGATTATATTTATATATATATATATATATATGTATGTATGATTATATATATATATAATGTTTGTTTATATATGTGCATATATGTATATATATATATATATGTGTGTGTGTGTGTGTGTATACATGTATATATATCTATAGCAAAAATGGTAATTAGTAAAAACCATTAGAGAGTGCTCAATATTATTGCAGAGCAATTTATTTTTTTATTACCATTTTATCTGTTTAATTACACATGTTTCGGTTGCCGAACCATATCTACGATTCAGCAACCTCGTCAGACCTTACAGAAATGGTTATTTGGAATGACGATTTTTGAGGAAGTACATGGAAAAAAGGGGGGGGGGTTACAAGAGGGGAAGGGGGGGGGCGGTGATCAACAATAGTTAAGTTTTGAGATTTATAGAACATGAGGGGTAGGAAATTCAGCTCGGCACGGATAGAAATATAGGGAGGGGGAGAGAGGGAGATTAAGGGAAGAGTAAGGAGAGGAGGGGAGAGGAATTTCAATTTTGGGTTTAAGATTTAATAGATAAATATATACTTTATAAGGTCGTGGTTATGCGGTTTTTAGTTGTTCAACCAGACACCGGAATATATGGAGTAGATGAGAGAGAAAGAGAGAGGATTTGCATACGTGCCATATGCATTTGTATCTATATCTCTACATGTATATATGTATGTATATATGTGTGTGTGTATGTATATATATATGTTTGTGCGTGTATTTGCATGTATGTTTGCATGTATATTGTATATATATATGTATATATGCGTATGCATGTATGTTGATATGTGTGCATGTAGGTGTATATATATATATATGCATATATGCGTGTATATTTGCATATGTATTCACTTATAACTCCCTAAAGACCGTTCACAGTCAATGAATTCAAATGAAGAAATGGACTTAAGGTCGATAAAACTCAACCTACTTCGAGAAGACGCATCGTGGCTGCTACGAACAATCTTAAATGAACTCTTAACATGTCAAACGCATATGACACGTATGCGAATCTCCACTCTTTTGGCAAGGAGGAACCTTAGATTGGAACTCAGATGAGCACTTGCCATAAAAATAACAATAAAGCAGAGACAGGCCACAACGTCTCTTCTGTGGAAAAGAGATTACAGGGAAAAGAAAGAGCATCCTGACTAGGCTACAAGGTCCATTTTGAATTCTGTCAAGGCAAGATAGCAACTCCTGCCCAGATGTGCCAATAGTACTCCATCCTAGGGCATACTTGGCTTTTATAGAGGTAGAGAATTGCATCAGCAGTGAGATATCTACTGGAGCGGTAAAATGATCCCACTATTTTTCTAGCGACCTTGGCAACGCATTTGATGTACGTGTTCCATTTTAGACCAAGAGTAAAGGTCAAACCCAGAAGCTTGAAATGCCTGTGAAATTTGTTTTATTTTATAGACTTTTCTTTCTAAAATTTGATTTAAATGCAATTATGAATTATGACTAGAAATAATGAAACGCTTATCTTTTGGCAATTGTATTTCTGTCACTGTCACTCTTGCAAAGCTCACTACTGAGTGAAAAATATCTTTTCAACTTTTTTTTTTCTTTTAATAAAACGAGCAAAGTTCAATTATTTAAACAATAAAAGTTTAACAAAACAATATACTTTTTTTTTTAACAAAGGCTGTTTAAAAAACATCTGAGGAAATTCGAATGTTTATACCTTCAAGTATCAACATAAAATTTGGTGAATATTTAGAATTACACTTATTAACAAAAAGCACAGAAAAATCTTTATGGTGTACATACTCGTCATAGAATGAAGATGTCATATTCTAAAAATCTTGTGGGTTTGGCTAGTAAACGAAAATATTTAGTCGTCAAAGGTCAACTAAAGATAAATTTGTTCGTAGAGCCCTTTAATAACAAAACAGATGAATTACAATTAAATTTAATCATTACAAAAGATACAAGAAATTTGAGAAACAAGTTGGTAAGAAAATATCTTAATTAAAAAAATAATTTTTAAAGTTTAAAATTTTAATAAACTCAAAACCAAAAGCATGCAAAAAATAAAATTACAAAAAGAATAGATTATTAAATTAATTTCATGTTTAACTTTGTACTATATTTAATATTTTAGTTTTCAATTATTAATTACAGAATACTTAATATCTGTATTTTCCAGTTTCTGCATTTTCTGTGACCTTTATCCTTCAAATTTGACCTTGCGCCCCCCCCTTCCCCGAAAATATTTTATGACTCTTCTTGAGAAACTGGCAGGTCAAACAGCCAATTTTGTCACTTACATGAATCAACATAATAAAATGCACTACCTATCTATTTGTAGTATTGTTAATATCAACGGGTTTGTCTATATATGTGTATGGGAAGGAATCATTAAGAGCAGTAGAGGAGATCCGGGGGGGGGGTGAAAAGTTTGGGAACCATTGCAATAAATAAAAACATTGATTGTATATAATCTCCATTAAAAAAAAAAAAAAAAAAAAAAAAAAGCATTCATTTCATTCATGAATTAACATGCCTTCATAATTATTGATTGGAGTTAATAGTCGACATTTGCCCCTTTTTATCTTTGTTCATATGACATCTGGTTCTAATCATTTTATGGAAATATTTTACTATTGATTTAAAAAAAATAACAACACTGTTTTGTTTAAGATAAAAAAAGAATACCAATTCGTTATTTTATTTTATTTATTTATTTTTTAATTTTTTTCAAGGAAGTCACTACTCACCAAGGCCTGGAAGCCACTCGAGGATACAGGTTAATGAGTGTAAAAATTTCAGTAGACAACAGCGTTGTGATCAGTAGTGGTGGAAATTCGATAGAATTTGACTATTTAATAGGATGTCTGAAAAAGAATTTGCTTACATTAAATTTGAAAACAACCATGTTGTAGTCAGCCACGCAGTATAAGGTTCTATATTGCCAAAAATATGGCTGAATAGTATAGCTAAATCAATTTTGCTGTTTATGTGCCAAGATTGCTTGAATATAAAATCAGCGGTAATCAGTAGTTGTATCTGTATATGTCTGTCATCATAAATTGCTCAAATGACATGCCTAAGTTGCAGGAATATATAATCAGCAGAAGCCATTTATCATGCCTTAATTTGTTGTATACTAGCAGGCTGCTCGGCATTGCCCGGTTGTAAAATATGCTTAAATATGATATTTTGATTAATGCAGATTTCGTATTTATTATTATACTAGACCACCCGTGACCCGTTGGGTCAGTACGTTATATTAGCTATGGAATTCATGTATGAGCGTGACACTTGTGGCATAAAGAAAATAGTTTTTTTTTACATAACAGAAGCATTTCTATGAAAGTATATTAAAATGAAAAAAGAATATAGATAGATTTCTATGAGTCGTTCTGTTTATTATAATTGTTATTTTTTTTTAAATTACAGTTACTGAATTATAAGTGGTTGGTCATACTTATGCACTGAACAGGTATCATAATCCTTATTATAGTTAAATTCAAATTTTGATATATCATCTTTTAAATGAAATTGTTAGTTGAAAGTACAGAATAATAAAAAAACACTCTCCACATGTTAATAATGGCTTTTTAAATAGAAAATGAAAATAAAATGTAACTTTTTTCATTTAATTTAAGCAAACATTCAGTACCCATTGTGTAAAGGAAAACACTATTTAATGTAATAGAAATGTGTGCATTTACCGATTCAGCTTTCCGTTTGGAAATGTAAGCAGACGACTTTAAAAAACATGGGAAGAAGAAAAAGAAATTTTTTTGTAATAACGCCCTCTAGTAAAAAGGTCTGCATTAGTTAAGGGGGATAACTCTATCCAGTTTTACATCGCCCCCTATTTCTCTCTCTCACACATACACGTAACTATTTCTCGCGTACGTAACGAAAACAGAGGGAGTAGGAGTGTTGAAATCTATTAGAGGGAAAGTGAGAGGTGTTTTCTTTCCATAAATTGTATAGGGTAATATTTCATATTATTAATAGATTCATAGATAAATAGATTTTATAATATATATTATAATTATCTATGAATCTATGTATTATTTGTATATATAAATAACTATTTGATCAAATTAAATGAAATTGTTTGTATTAAAAGCGATATAAAAATTCCGGAATTGGAATAACGGATTGAAGACGTTGCTATTTACGCATGCGCAACCGGATGTTGAAAACCGGAAATCTGATTGCAAACATACAAGATCTATAGACTTTTAGTATTATACTAGACCACCCGTGACCCGTTGGGTCAGTACGTTATATTAGCTATGGAATTCATGTATGAGCGTGACACTTGTGGCATAAAGAAAATAGTTTTTTTTTACATAACAGAGGCATTTCTATGAAAGTATATTAAAATGAAAAAAGAATATAGATAAATTTCTATGAGTCGTTCTGTTTATTATAATTGTTATTTTTTTTTTAAATTACAGTTACTGAATTATAAGTGGTTGGTCATACTTATAGGTAAATATGCACTGAACAGGTATCATAATCCTTATTATAGTGAAATTCAAATTTTGATATATCATCTTTTAAATGAAATTGTTAGTTGAAAGTACAGAATAATAAAAAAAACACTCTCCACATGTTAATAATGGCTTTTTAAATAGAAAATGAAAATAAAATGTAACTTTTTTCATTTAATTTAAGCAAACATTCAGTACCCATTGTGTAAAGGAAAACACTATTTAATGTAATAGAAATGTGTGCATTTACCGATTCAGCTTTCCGTTTGGAAATGTAAGCAGACGACTTTAAAAAACATGGGAAGAAGAAAAAGAAATTTTTTTGTAATAACGCCCTCTAGTAAAAAGGTCTGCATTAGTTAAGGGGGATAACTCTATCCAGTTTTACATAGCCCCCTTTTTCTCTCTCTCACACATACACGTAACTATTTCTCGCGTACGTAACGAAAACAGAGAGAGTAGGAGTGTTGAAATCTATTAGAGGGAAAGTGAGAGGTGTTTTCTTTCCATAAATTGTATAGGGTAATATTTCATATTATTAATAGATTCATAGATAAATAGATTTTATAATATATATTATAATTATCTATGAATCTATGTATTATTTGTATATATAAATAACTATTTGATCAAATTAAATGAAATTGTTTGTATTAAAAGCGATATAAAAATTCCGGAATTGGAATAACGGATTGAAGACGTTGCTATTTACGTATGCGCAACCGGATGTTGAAAACCGGAAATCTGATTGCAAACATACAAGATCCATAGACTTTTAGTATTATATAGATAGATTATATTGGACCCAATACATATAATAATGATTTAAAAAGATTTTTAAAAAATGACTCCTGTGCTACCACTGAGAATCGTTTAGCTTACGATTCAATTTTTCCTTTGACGTTAATGACTGTACTATGAAGACATGTTTACTGCAAAGCTAAAAATTAAAAGATATACCAATAGCTATTACATCAGGCATGCATATTCGTAATGCCATCATTCAATCTTCACCGGGCAAATACCTTTTTTTTCTTCTTCTTTTTTTTTCTTTTTTTTTTTTTTCAATTTTCACTTTTGAGCCGATTTTCCCCTGGCTAAAACCCAAATGTAAAGTTTTGCATGGGTTTGAATACCCTATATATGAAGTTTCATGTCTGACTAAAAACTGACAGAGGAGTTTGGTAAGCAAAATTTTTTAAACAAAATATATATGCACACATCAATATATATAGAAAGGGTTTTGTGTTTACTATAAGCTTTTTACGCAAATATTACACAAGTATAATGTGAAATATCTGCATGAATATAATTACACGTAATAGGTGACTAAAAATGATCATCTCATAAGAAAACTGAAAAACTAATAGGGAAATCATTAAAATGAATGTTTAAAAGAATATGCAAATTAGCTAGGTCTTTTGCAGATAATTGCAATTAGTTGTATTTTCTTTTTAAATAAATAGAAAAAAGGATTTTTAATATGAGTACTAGACTACCCGTGACCCGTTGGGTCAGTATGTTATATTAGCTATGGAATTAATGTCGGAATGTGACACTTGTGACGTAAAGAAAATATTTTTTTGTGACATAACAGAAACATTTCTATGAAACCATATTAAAATGAAAAAGAATATAGACAGATTTCTATGAGTCGTTTATAATTGTTTATTTTTGAAAAAAAAAAACTTACAGCCGTTGAATTATAAGTGGTTTGCCATACTTATAGGTAAATGTGCACTGAACGGATACCATAATACTTAAAGTTAAATTCAAATTTTGATATATCTTTTAATTTAAAGAAACAATTGGGACACTGAAAACATATACAGTAAAACAATACGTTTTATTGTCACGTTGATTATTTATTTGTAACGCAAATTTAAAAAAAAACATATTTTCGGGGTTATTTATTTATGTTTGTAGTGTAGAAGAAAATGAATGCTTTTTAAGAAAGGTGTATTAAAAAATGGAGAATAAATTTAAAAAAAAAAGGAGGTGAGTAAATCGCCGTTGTAAAATGCTTTTATGGTTGTCAACGGGTTAAAGTAGATTTATTTGTAAGAAAATTGCGTTAAAATATCTTAAACATAATATGGAAATGAACAATGTAAAAAAAAATGCAGAAAGTATTTACAATTTTTTATTTTGATAATTAAAATGCGGAAAAAAAACAAAAAAAAAACAATTGGGACACTGAAAACGTACACAGTAAAAATGTTTTATTGTCACGTCGATTATTTGTTCATGTATGCGCGACCGGAAGTCATAAACCGGATGTTGGGCTACAACACCTGTTACAAAGTCATTTGAGTTTTATAATTATATAGATTAATACACACAAAAAATAAAATTTATAGGAGTATAGATAAATAGTAAAACCGGAAAAATTTATCAATCTTTGTTATAGTTTTACAGACTATTTTCCACTTTATATAACTTGAGAGCAAATATCGATGCCTCTGTTCAGTCTCAAAAGACAAAGGATACCTCCTGAAGGGGCAGCTGCGCATGTAATTGTAAGACAAGGATTGTGTAATCCCCAATCACACCTCTTCTGAATCGGCACTGTTTGAGTCCAGTGGCAAGGAGAAGCCCAGGACTACTGGAAGCAATGCCAAGATAAACGGAGAGCATATACAGCACCTGGAAGTCCCAAATGGTCACCATTTAGTACTGATCAGGTTCAACGTTGCTTAACTTCGGTGATCCAGCAGTAACTGGTGTGTCAATGTGATTATGCTAATATAGCAAATATATTTCACTCAATTGGATACAGTGTGAAGAATTCAAATATTTGTTGTCTTCAAGTTTAGCAACACATGGGTTGAGAATTAACATTAATTTTCTGAAGTTGTCGAAGCGTTATTAAAATTCACCTTGTATTACATTAACAATACTCATGTGTTGAAAAGTAACAGACACTTAAAAAGCTGTGAGAAACAAAAACATTTCATTTATTAATAATCTGTCTACAATACTATAAAGACATAATTCAAAATGAGGAAGGCATAAGATTATATACAGAAATACATTGTTCCTCTGCACAGAAGAATGCACAAACTATAAAGATATAAAACAAGACAAATATAAGCTATTCATGATTACAATAGAAAAATGCAAGCATTTAAAGTAATATTGTTAAGCTTAAACATGAAAAAGTAAAGGACTAGTTGTTAAAACTGGAAATGAAAAAGACAAGATATTCTAGTAAAAATATAATAAATTTATAACTTCAAATATTGCAGCATAAAACATTTTTTTCAATTCAATTGATAACATTATATAATCAAGTCTTAATGCTACAATATTTTAAGTTATAAATTTATTATACTTTTTACTAGAATATCTTGTCTTTTTCTTTTCCAGTTTTAGCAACTAGTCCTTTAATTTTCCATGTTTAAGCTTAACCATATTACTTTTCAGGCTCGCATTTTTCTATTGTAATCCATGGTTTTTCCAGGCTTCCAATAAATTAACTTGTTCTTTGTTTAATTTCAGTCTTATTTTTTTGCCTCCATGAACACATATGTAATAACAATGTACGGCATTCATCTGTTTTCAATAAACCCCCCCCCATTATCTTCCTTTCATGCTTTCATTCTCTCTGTTTCACTTGTTACTTCTCTTTTCATGACAGCAGTAAATTAGTAGCAATAGTAGTCACTGAAGCGACGTGGTTGTTATGAAAATCATTCATAAAAAGCGTCGCTCACCACCTTACATATTTTTACGCTTTTGAACACCAGAAAATTCATCATAACTTTTGTTTTACTAAATGAAAATTGAAACGTTTTTTTTTTGTTTTTTTTTCACAATATAGCTGAGGTGATCTATAAACTGTAGTAATTGTTTGAAATTTAGTCAAAAAATGAGTGAGTGGTGAAGCTTTAAAGCAGTTCTAAATGACTAAAACTGCCACTTAACCATATATTCAGACACTACCGTGTTTGAATGATAAGGTGAAAAAAATGTGTATTCTAATTTTCATATTGCATTTTTCATGTTAGGTAACATACCGAGGTTTGTCATACGTTCAGCGAGTAAAATAAGGATAAAAATTGGTTTTAATTTTCAATCACGTTTTGATACGAGAGTTCCCATGAAATCTCATGCTCATGAGATTTAGGATTTAAGCTTTTTTTTTTTTTTTTAATCAAGGGGCATAACTCTAACCTAAAGAAATCATTTTATCAAGGAAGATACTTTTGGTCTCGTCAAGTGAAATAATCAAATAATTTCAAAATCTTATTTTAATTTTTCTGAATTTTTGAGATGAAGATTGATAATCTGTATTATTTGAACTAGTGTTCTCATCTAGAGTGTTATTTTTACAATGTTTCAGCCGATGTAATCTCTGACCTTCTTCAGGTTTATCCTGTCTAACTCTGGGGAATCTACCTGATCATGGCTAGTATGCTACCTTAGTGGATTAAATAAGGAATTCCATTTAAAATTCTGTGCAGATTTGCGAGTTTAATAAAGACATTCCGCCGAGTTCAACAAGTTGCACCTGAAGAAGGTTGCAAGTTAAATCGTCTGAAATGTTGTGAGAATAGCTCTCATTTGTTAATATATTTTTACGCCTTTAATCTTCATCTAATTTGATGAAAATATTAATGTATTTCATAACAAATTTCTGTGTAACTAGTTGTATGTTCCTAGCATTGTCTATGAGTTGAGCATATGAAGACATGTTTACTGCAAAGCTAAAAATTAAAACATAAACCAATAGCTATTACATCAAGCATGCATATTTTTAATGCCATCGTTCGACCTTCACCTGGCAAATTCCATTTTTTAATTTTTTATTTTCACACTTTTCCACCGATTTTTCCCTAGCTAGTCAAGTAATATATATATATATATATATATATATATATTAAGTATATTTGAGCTATTTTCTTTTTGGGTGAGATTGTCTTATATAATATTACTTCCTAAAAATATTTTGTAAGACTCTATACCACACGATTAATTAATCTGTGTTCCTATTCACCTCTGGACTCTGATGG
The DNA here is from genome assembly GCF_053919585.1 of Euprymna scolopes. Taxonomy (NCBI): domain Eukaryota; kingdom Metazoa; phylum Mollusca; class Cephalopoda; order Sepiida; family Sepiolidae; genus Euprymna; species Euprymna scolopes. The sequence goes on along the minus strand of NC_136495.1, from coordinate 60,659,479 downwards.
TCACAATGCTACATTGGTTTTAGTAAATACAAATATATAAAACGTATAAAACAAATGTGTTTAATAGATAATTATCAACCTGTACATGTTTATTTTTTAATACAAGCAGGAGAAATGTGAATGCAAGTCCAGAGTTCAACCTAATTTTTAAAAAAATAAATAGAAATACAAAAAATGTAAAAAAAAAAAAATTATGATGTTTGTACTTGTCACAGCATGAAAATGTCATATTCCAAAAATTACGTAAAATGATTAAGTAGTTGTTTTTTTTACAAAGAAAATTAATTTTTATGAAGAATTGAGAACAGTGTATCTTGATTCGCCTTATTTAATTATGGGAGACAATTCAATTCAAGCTTTTTAAAATTAGCCTTGTAATGGCTAATATACTATTATTAAAATTAGCCTTGTAATAGTAATATACTATTAATTGCTAAAAATTATTTAAAAAAAAAAATGATTTTCTATTTTAAAAAAATATATTGGATCAATTTTTACATGATTTTTGGAATATAAAATTTTTTGTTCCATAATGGATACAGATGTTTTTGCTTTTTTAATTAGGTTGAAGTCTGGGTAAAACCAAAATGTATTTCATTTACTGTTTAAAATTGAGGATTTCTAAATTACATGAATCTGTGTACTCTAAGTAAAGAATAACAAATCTGCAGTAATCAAAAGATAATATATGGAAATCTATCCATAGCCCTTGAGCGTCTGGAGGGGCATAGGTCATCTATAACTTTGTAGATGCTTTTGTAGCGAGGAGTTCTTTTTACAGGGTGAGGGTGCTGGCCCCACGCCCAACCTTCCCAGAAGGTACATACTGCACTTAACCTTCCCAAATGGTCACCCATCTGGTACTGGCCAGACTCAATGTTGCTTAAATTTGTGATCTGGCAAGAACCAGTGTGTCAACGTGATTGTGCCATACAATATATGGAAATACCCAGTAATAATAAGTTTAATTAAGATTATTTTTTTCTCTCTCTCTCTCTCTCTCTCTCTCTCTCTCTCTCTCTCTCTCTCTCACACACACACACAGCGGAATGATGTGATATAAGGGTCAGAATGTGGGATTCGAAAATCCTACCTCCAAGAGAAAGAGCACTCGGTCTTGCAAAAACTGTCTAGCCAGTCCCATCAACATTCCCAATTAGCAATCAAGTAACCTCTCCTTAAAGGGAGATGGCAAAGCCTAGGAAAATGGACCTCTAAGAATTGCACAAGACTAAAGCCATATCTAAGCCAACAGGGAATAAGCCGTCTTAACATGATTTAAGCGACATAATGCACATGGTGAAAACTAGTAGTAGTAATTAATTCATATATGAATCAATAATAGTATGTGTGAACGTAGGATTAGAAGTTCTATAGATAACTTATTATTTCACTATTAATAACAATAAACTGTCAATTAGTTTCTATTATTATTTAAACTGAATGAAAGTGAACTTTTTTTTATTTATGTACAACAATTAAGGCGCGAGAAATGGTTTCTGCTGTTTTTGTTTTTTTTTCTAAAGATCTTTGTAAAAAATAAGTTTTTTGGAAGGGGTTGTTAGACTTGAGGGGAATATTTAAGTAATAGAAGTCAAACAAAAAGAAAAAAAATGTTCTTGAATTAAAAGAAAAATATATTTGTTTCCTTGTTTACACAAAAAAAAGGCGACAATGAAAAGTAAAAATAGCAATAAATTATTTAATTCCTCCAAATCCTTGTCTACCAGACTGAAAAGAAAAAGAGATTTTAAGCAAAAAAGAAAAAAAAATAGCATGCCAGTCTATCTAAATTAAAGTTGGTTGCTTTTTATTATTCTTGACATGGCAGACACCTTATGCATATGCAAATGGTCATGAAGGATAGTTTTCACAGACCCTGTACTAATCTTGACATCTTGGGCTATTTGGCGAATAGTAATATGCCGATCTTCAAAAATGGCAGCCTCAACTTGAAGGACAGATGCCTTATCAATGGCAGAATGGGGGGGGCAGGTCTGGGAGCTGTTTCCACACACTTCCGGCCATGTTTAAATTCACGATGCCAACGTTTTACAAGGTCATATGATGGGGCATTATCACCATAAGTTTCTTTCATTTCAACAAATGTCTCCTGTGGTGTTCGTCCTTTCAAATACAAAAACCGAATCACTGCTCGACATTCAACAGGCTCCATTTCACACCTGACTCAGTTCAAACACCTGTAAAACAGAAACCACAATTAGTTCAGAACTGTAATTTGCCGCATAACCCGTAGAGATATAAATCATTGCACATGCAAAATTTCAGCTAGATTAGACAACTGGAAGTGGGTCAGGGGCATTACTTATTGAACGCCCCTCGTATCTTCACCTTCAACTGGGAACTTTTCTACTTGGGGGGGGGGGTCGCTTCTTTCACCGATATTTTTTAAAGTAATCCTCTCCTTTCGATTGTCTAGCCTTAATTTAAAAAAATGTCACTTCTGGTTTGGCAGTGGTCGTAACAGCATAGACGTCAGGTTTTTTCCCTGTTCTTTTCCTCCTTCGCAGTACGGGTTCGAGCCTGCCTTCCTACTACCACTT